>NC_029786.2:59824100-59866081 GCF_000816755.2 Arachis ipaensis
TGGACCAAACTCATAAGTGGCCACGTTAGTTGCCACGTTAACTTAGTTAACGTGGCCTCTAACGTTAAGAAGAAAGGGGGGAGGCCAACGTTAGTGACATTCAACATTATCACTAACGTTGGCCAAGTCACATTAAGCCACGTTAACTCCCACGTTAACCTAGTTAACGTGGAAGCTAACGTGAAGAAGGGAGGTGATCACCAACGTTAGAGACACCCAACATTGTCACTAACGTTGGAAGTAGCCCACAAGCCACTATGAGCCACGTTAACTCCCACGTTAACTAAGTTAACGTGGAAGCTAACGTGGATAAGGGAATGATAAGCCAACGTTAGTGACACTCAACTTTGTCACTAACGTTGGAGATGGATAGCATGGCCACGTTAGAAGCCACGTTAACCTAATTAACGTGGACTCTAACGTGAGAAATAGGGGCACATTTGATCGTTAGTGACAATGGTAAGTGTCACTAACGTTCACGAAGGTTGGCAAGTCTACGTTAAAAGAGCCACGTTAACTAAGTTAACGTGGACTCTAACGTAGGGAAGGGGGAGGCTTCTCAACATTATTGGGAAAGTTGAGTCCCAATAACGTGCGCAAAGGACAAAGAGGCAACGTTAGTGGCAACATTTGTGCCACTAACATTGAGGTTAACGTGGCTCTTACTTAGGTGAGGAACGTTAGTGAAAAAGTTGAATGACACTAACGTTCTCGAACTCATATTTTCACTGAACGTTAACGCCACTAACGTCCTGAGCTAAAGTCTCTACCCACTTCACACTTTCTCTCTGCAAGTAAAGCCAAGCCCAATGAAGAAGAGAACTGCTTCAAACTCAAGATCCAAAGGCCCATACCCAAGACTTGAAGAGCCAACTAGAAGAACAGAAGAGTAGTATATATAGAGCTTTGAATTAAATAGGGAGTTGGAAATTATAGGGAGCTGCTAGGCATAGAATTACTCTCTGTATTTACTTTCTCTGCACTTCTAGTTTCATCATGTATTCTCCATCTTTGTTTTCATTTTCCAGAGCTATGAACAACTAAACCCCTTTCATTGGGTTAGGGAGCTCTGTTGTAATTTGATGGATCAATACTAGTTTTCATTATTCTTCTTCTATCTTTTCTCTTGATTTTACTTGAAAGCTTTCGATCTTCATCCAATTGGATAGTTATCTTGGAAAAGAAGCTATTCATACTTGGATCTCTTCTGAACCTTGAAAGAGGAATGAAGAGATCAAGCTAGAAATGCTTTCTCACGCAGGACCAAATTGGGTTTGGATGGATATGTGACTATAATCCTCTCAACACTTGATTTGGGAAATGCATGTGGTATAATCAGTGACCATACTTCATCTCTTCTCATGGGCAATTGACCAAGGAATTGGGTATTGATCAAGATTTGAGAGATTGAATTACAAGAAATTGTAATTCAATCACTTAAGATTGCCAAGGAGATCAATGAGTGCATTGATTGAGGAAGAGATGAAAATGAAATTGATCCAGAGAATGCAACATCTCCTAAGCCCAATGAACTCCCCATTTCTGATCTTACCCATTCTCTTTATTTTCTTCCATTTACATTTATGAGCAATACCCCATTCCCATTTACAATTCAGCAATTTACTTTCAGTCATTTAGTTTCAGTTATTTAATTCTAGCATTTTACTTTTTCTGTCACTTCATTTTCTGCAATTCTCAACTCAAATTCTGGATTCGCTCAAATAGAATATTCCTCTAATTAAAGTTGCTTGATCAATCAATCCTTGTGGGATTTGACCTCACTCTATTGTGAGTTTTTACTTGACGACAAATTCGGTACACTTGCCGAAGGAAATTTGTTGCAAGATAAGTTTTCCGTGCATCAGCACTTTTAGTTAAAGTCCTTAAGTTGGACATTTGATGAACTCCCTGTTATGGTGGCTTGTGCTTGAACTCATCCAGGAATCTCCACCAATGTTTGTACTTCCAGTAACCTTCGGGGTCCCAAATTAGATGCATAAAGTCTTCAAGCAAGTTGAAGCAAGTGACATGGCCCTAAGAGTGTTGATTTCTATATTGAATTCCGGGGTCCTAGACCTTGCCTTTGCACCCGTCTTCTTGTTGACCATCTTTGTTCCAACCGGGTGATAAGCAATCCGAATTCTCACTAAAGCGGCCAAACAACTTCGTAGACCCATTCAGTTGAGCTTTACACCAACCGTTGCATTTAAACTTTGAGCTTTCCACCATATTGAATCTTGCATGACGACTCCTACTACTAACCATCTCCCTCTTACTCTTGAAGCCACAAAGAGCTCTAAGTTGACCATCTGTTTCAAGCAAAGCATATTCAAGTGAGCTAATTAAGCTTAGAGATGAGAGATTTACTCACTTGAATGAAGGGATGGATGGTGATGGCTTTTGGGGAGAGGTCTCCAACAACCTTCGCAAGGTGATTTCCAACTCCATTCTCTTGGACTCTTCTTTGACAACTTCCACCTCTTTGCAAGCTTCTTCAATATCAACCTCTTCCTCTTGGTAGCTTTCTTCTAATTTGATCTCTTCTTCATTGTTCACCAAGGGCATGGGAGGTTGTGCTTCTTCTTCTTTAATTTCCATGTCAAGTCCAATGGGAGAGGATTCAATTAAAGATAAGAATTCATCAATGATTGTATCCATCTCTTGATCAACATCTTCAAAGTCTTCAACCATGATATGCATTGGAGGTTGTACACCAACTCAACATCAATTTCAAACGTCTTTGAAGGAGGCTCTATAACTTGACTTTCCCATGGAGGTTTAGCATCTCCTAAGTATTCAACCAATTCTTCTTCTTCGATAAGTTTGGCTTTCTCCACTTGTTCCAGTACAAAGTCATGCTCCTTACTGTCCAGTGGGGTTTCTAGTATCTTCTTCATGATGCGTTCTTCATTAGATTGTCCACATGAAGCCATGGGGGTTCCTTGAGTGTCTGAACGTCGGGAAGGTAATCGATTTATTGCTTGATTCAATTGGTGAAGGGTTGCATGAAATTTTTCCACTATTTCCTTGAGATGCTCCTTAACGAATTCCTAGGTTGATGGATATGGACATGGTGTATATTGAGGTGGTGTTTCTTGGGAGTAATTGGGTTGGAATTGGGGTGGCTCTATGTATGGTTCATACGGTTCATAGGGTGGTTGGTATGGTGGATATGGGTTAGGGTCATATGGAGGTGAATGGTGGAAAGACGCTTGTGAGTTTGGTGGTTCAAAGGTATGTTGGGGAGGTGGTTCATAAGCATATGATGGGGCTTGTTGGTAACTACAAGGGGATCCACCATATTTATCATCTTGGTATGCTCCCTGGAATGGCTCTTGACCATAGTATACTGGTGGAGGTTGGTTGTCACGAAAGGGTCCACCATAACTATTGTCTTGGCATGCATTGTGGAATGGTCATGGTCCATGGTATCTGGGAGGGTGTTGTTGCCTAAAGGGTTGATCAGATCCTCGTGGCTCCTTCCATCTGTGATTGTTTCGACCTTGATGCATGTTCCTGTTATAGCTTCCATTCCTTTCAACAATATTAGAACTAAACTCAAATCGATGAGAGTGAGAACTCATAGTAAGTAATAAAAATTTAAAACAAAAACAAATAAACAAGCAAAGGAAAATAAAATAAAATAAAATAAATAAGAGAAAAGGTTTGAAAAAGATTTGATTTTAAAATTAGAAAAGATAAGATAAGTTAGGTAAGAGAAGATAAGTTTTTAAATTAAAATATTTTGAAATTTAAATTTTTGAATTTGAAAATTAAATTTTGAATTTTAAATTTTGAAATTTGACTTTTGAAATTTGAAATTTGAATTTTAAATTTTGAAAAAGTCAACAATATAAGATAAAGATTTGAAAAAATGATTTAAATTTTGAAAAGGTTTGATTTTTAAAATTTAAAATTTAAATTTTGTATTTTGAATTTTGAATTTTGGAAAAGGATTTGATTTTGAAATTTGAAATTTGAAATTTTGAATTTTAAATTTTGATAGTTGAAATTGAAATTTGAATTTGAAATAAGATAAGATAATATTTTGAAAAAGATGATTTTTGAAAAAAGATTTGAATTTTGAAATTTAAAACTAAGATAAGATAAGATAAAAAATTTTAAAATAAAAAACTGAATTTTTTTTCGAAAAAATTAATTTAAAAGCAAATATTTACAATAACGAATAATAAGGCACATGTTTGCAATTCTCCGGCAACGGCGCCATTTTGACGAACGAAAGTCTCGCGTGATCTAGAATTTTCACAAATAAATTCGCGTTGTAAGTATAACTTCTAGACTGACAGGAATTCCTTTCGTACAAAAGTTTGGTTGTCACAAGTAACAAAACCCAATAAAATTGATAACCAAAGTATTGAAACCTCGGGTCGTCTTCTCAAGGAATTGCAGCGAGGTATGATTTATTATTGGTTATGAGTAAAAGTGTATTTTCGGGTTTTTTTGAAACAAGGAACAAGTAATTTAAATGGCAAAAAAAATAAATTAATAATTATAAGAATCTCTTGGCAAGGTATAAGAATTGGAATTTCTATCCTAGTTATCCTTATCAATTGTGATAAGAATTGGATTTTGCTCCCACCTTGTTAACCTCTAATTATAAAGGTAAGTTAAGTGGATGAATCAATTTGATTCCTCTGGTCCTAGTCAATTCCTATGGAAAGACTAGAGTTATTGGAATACAAATTAACTAGCAAAGATAACAATCATCAATCACAAGGAGTTTGATAACTCAAGTATCTCCAATTACTTAAGCAAAGCAAAAAGTGAAGAAAATCTATTCGAATAAAAATGCCTTCAAATGGGAAGCAACAGCAACATAAATAAAAGAAAGAAATCCTAAATCTGAAATACCTCAAAATATATTAAATAGAATATTCAAATCTTAACATGGGAATTCATAAATTAAATTGAAAAAATAAATAAAAGGAACATTGAACCTGTGATTGAAGAAGATGAAATCCTAAATCCTAAGAGAAATCCTAATCCTAAATCCTAAGAGAGAGGAGAGAACCTCCCTCTCTAAATCTACATCTAATCCTAGAATTGTGTATATTAAAGCTTGATTTATGAATGAATGGATTCCCCCACTTTATAGCCTCTGATCTGTATTTTCTGGTCCGAAAACTGGGTTAGAAACAGCCCAGAAATCGCTGGGGCAAAATCTGCCATGCTGATTTTCGTCACTGCGACGCGTCCGCGTGGAGCATGCCTTTGCATCACCTAGATGTATGGCTACTATGGCAAATTATATATCAAATAGAAGCCCCAGACGTTAGCTTTCCAACGGAACTGAAACCGCCTCATTTGGACTTCTGTAGCTCACGTTATGACCGTTTGAGTGCAAAGAGGTCAGGCTGGACATCTTAGCAGTTTCTTCAACTTCTTGTATTCCTTCCATTTTTGCATACTTCCTTTCCATCCTCTGAGCCATTCCTGCCCTATAATCTCTGAAATCACTTAACACACATATCACGGCATCGAATGGTAATAAAAGAGGATTAAACATAGGAAATTTAAGGCCAAAGAAGCATGTTTTCAATCAAAGCACAGAATCAGGAAGGAAAATGTAAAACATGCGAATTGTATGAATAAGTGTGAGAATAATGGATAAAATTCACTCAATTGAGCACAAGATAAATCATAAAATAGCGGTTTAACAGTGTCCGACCTCGAAGGGGGAGAGCTACCAAGGTCATGACATGCCTGTAACTTGAAAAGGTACTATAGCTAGAAAGTTGTAAAGATCTTCAGTCAAGGCACACTCTTTTTCCTAAAAAGGTTTTTTAATGAGGCGCCAGGCTGAGATCTAAGAAGTTGTCCGACCTAGAAGGGTAGCACTCTCATGTACATTCTTATTTATGTTTTTATTTCATTATTATTTGAATGAATGTTATCAATTTCCTAAAAATTTTCCTACCAAGACGCATTAATTTAATCTCATAAAATGCAAAATTCATCGCCTAATTACAAAGAGGTCGGAAAGGTGAAGCGATAGAAGCAAGTTAATTCAAGAAGTTATAAAAAGTAACCCATAAAAAGTGACCTGACGAGGTCTGACTAAAAATGGATTACTAAAAATAACTTAAGAAGGCCCGACAGAGAAGTCGGACCAATGAAAGGATCACTGAAAAGGGACAAAGACATCTCACAAAGGCCAAAAAAAGGCTAAAAAGCCAAGACAGAAGTGCTTAGCTGAAAGGTACAAAGTCTCGAAAAAAGACGTTACTTAAAAAGCAAAAGCACAAGTCGGAAGAAGGCTAAAAAGTCATCCAAACAAACTATAAAGAAAAGGTTCCCCTTTGGAACACTACTTAAAAAGTTGTTGGAATATGACTAAAAGTGATGAGCCCCAATCTTAGGGTATATTTTGTGTAGAGTTTAGAGGGTTTTGTCAACATTCTATCACACTTATCCATATAAAATGCATGGTTTTATGTCTCCTTCCTAATTTTGGTTGATGATTGAAAACATGCTTTTTAGGCCCTAAATGAGCTATTTTATTATCTCTCTCTATTACCATTCGATGTCGTGATCCGTTTGTTGAGTGATTTCAGAGTTTATAGGAGAAGAAATGGCCTAGAAGAGATGGAGGAAGCATGCATAAGGGAAAGGAGCATGAAAAATGGAGCTTTGGAGCATTGGCATCGATGCGCACGCGTAGCTGACGCGCATGCGTGGAAGCTGAAATCTGGAATTGGCGCGCAAGCATGGCACATACGCATGGCTGGGCGGAATCTTCATCGACGCGTATGCACACCTGACACGTATGCGTGGATCACAAAAGCCCATCGACGCGTACGCATGACGCGCGCACGTGACCTCTTTAGTGAAAACATGCCTAGCGATTTCAGAGGGTTTCCAGGGTCAGTTTTGAGGGGAATTCTGGCTGGAAAAGACATAAAGGACCAATGATTGAAGGGGAGAAGGATCTTTTTTACACACCTTTATTTTAGGAAGTTACATTTTTAGAGAGAGAAACTCCAACTTCTCTCTAGGTTTTTGGCTTTCTCAATCCCAATTGTACTTGGATCATTTGGTGAGATCTGATTTTGATTCAATTTTATATTGCTCTAAATTGTAGATCTTCTTCTTCTACTTTCAATTTAGTGTTCTTGTTACTCTAGTGTTATAGATCTTGGATCTAGCCCTTGTTACTTTGATTTCCATTAATGCATTGAGGAATTTCATGTTCATTGTTGTTAATTGTTTGATTGTTGTCAATTACTTGTATTAGATAGCTTGAATTCCAATTCTCTTCTCAATTTCATGATGTCTTCCATTATTGCACACCAATTGTTTGAGAAAATGTCAAGTTTAGCTATGGAGTAGATTTTCACTCTTGGCTTAGGGGTTGGATAATTAGAGACACTTGAATTGTCAAAGCCTTTTGTTGATTGATAATTGGAAATTGCTAATTGATTTGAATGACACTAACTCTAGTCTCTCCTTAGGATTAGACTAGGACTTGTGGACTTAAATTGATTATCTCCACTTGACTTTTCTTCATAGTTAGAGGTTGACTAAGTGGAGCAATAACCAATTCTCATCATAATTGTTCGAGGCAATGAGGATAGGACTTCCAATTCCCAACCCTAGCCAAGGCTTTACATTGATTGATTGTCATTCACACTTGTTTAGTTCAATTTCTTGTGTCCATTAGCTTACTTGTTAATTGTTCCTTGCTCTTATGCAAGCTTGTTTACATTTCTCGCATTCAACCTCAAACACAAAGAGAATTCCTAACCAATGATGTGCACCTTAGGGAAACTCCTAGGGAGAATGACCCGAGAATAATACTCTCGGTTATTGATTTTGAATTGTGGACACACACTTTCTATGTTTGATACGTTATAGTTTGTTGGTTTAGACTATACTCATGACAAAATCCTATTGGAAAATTCTACACCGAAAAAATATAGCTCATCAAAATGGCGCCGTTGCCGGGGAGTTGCAATTGTGTGCTATGTTGTTGGTTAGTGTAAATATGTGGATATGTGAATACTTGCATTCTTTCTTGATTGTTTTCTAGTTCAATTGTTAGTTAGGATTGATTTTTGTTTAGTGCATCTTGTTGTCATGAGCTCTATACTTCTTTTATTGAATGATGCGCTCACTCCCGGATCCTAGTTTAGCCCCTTTTGATCCGGAAATTGAGAGAACTATCTCACATCTTAGGCAAGCTAGGAGACGGTTAGCCTTTAGAGGTGGTGAAAGGGTTTCTACTAATTCACCAACCGTATTCGAGGGTGAATCAGACACGTCATTTGAGGAGGAAACCATCTATTCTTCCATCGATACTACTAATACTTCTTCTATTGATCTAGGTAGTGAAACCATGGCCGTTTGATAGAAGAGAATTTATGCCAATTCAGAAAACTAGATAAAGTAATTTCGTTGTGAGTATAGTCCAAACCGATAATGGATCCTCTCAATCAAATTTCAATTCAAGATAATGTCACAATTCAAACCAATTTATAACCGAGAGTATTTCGACTCCCAGATCGTTCTCCCTAGGAACTAATGCCAATAAGTGCATAATTTTGGTTATGGAGGGCTGATGAGGGAAAAACGATTCCACACAAACTCACCGGCAAGTGTACCGGGTCGCATCAAGTAGTAATAACTCACAAGAGTGAGGTCGATCCCACAGGGATTAATGGATGATGAGCAGATATTTCATACGCTTTTTGGGGTTAATTTCATATAGTTTTTAGTATGTTTTAGTTAGTTTTTAGTTTATTTTCATTAGTTTCTAGGAAAAATTCATATTTCTGGACTTTACTATGAGTTTGTGTGTTCTTCTGTAATTTCAGGTATTTTTTGGCTGAAATTGAGGGAGTTGAGCAAAAATCTGATTCAAGTTGAAAAAGGACTGCTGATGCTGTTGGATCCTGACCTCTCTGCACTCGGAATGGAATTTCTGGAGCTACAGAAGTCCAATTGATGCGCTTCCAATTGCGTTGGAAAGTAGACATCCAGGGCTTTCCAGAATTATATAATAGTCCATACTTTGCTCAAAGATAGATGACGTAAACTGGTGTTCAACGCCAGTTCCATGTTGCAGTCTGGCATCCAGCGCCAGAAACAGGTTACAAGTTGGAGTTCAACGCCAGAAACAGGTTATAACCTGGCGTTGAATGCCCAAAACAGCCCAGGCACGTGAGAAGCTTTAGTCTCAGCCCCAGCACACACCAAGTGGGCCCCAGAAGTAGATTTCTGCACTATCTATCATAGTTTACTCATTTTCTGTAAACCTAGGTTACTAGTTTAGTATTTAAACAACTTTTAGAGACTTATTTTGTATCTCAACATTTTAGATCTGAATTTTGTACTCTTTGACGGCATGAGTCTCTAAACTCCATTGTTGGGGGTGAGGAGCTCTGCTGTGTCTCGATGAATTAATGCAAGTATTTCTGTTTTCTATTCAATCACGCTTGTTCCTATCTAAAATGTTCATTCGCGCCTCATTATGATGAATGTGATGATCCGTGACACTCATCACCATTCTCAACCTATGAACGTGTACCTGACAACCACTTTTGTTCTACATTAGATTGAATGAGTATCTCTTAGATTCCTTAATCTGAATCTCCGTGGTATAAGCTAGAATTCATTGGCAGCATCCTTGAGAATCTGGAAAGTCTAAACCTTGTCTGTGGTATTCTGAGTAGGATTCTGGGATTGGATGACTATGACGAGCTTCAAACTCACGAGTGCTGGGCGTAGTGACAGATGCAAAAGATGATTAGCCATGCGGTGACAGCGTACCTGGACCATTTTCACTGAGAGGAGGGATGGTAGCCATTGACAACGGTGATCCACCAACACATAGCTTGCCATAGGAGGGACGTGCGTGCGTGAAGAAGAAGATAGGGAGAAAGCAGAGATTCAAAAGACAAAGCATCTCCAAAACTCCAACATATTCTCATTTACTGCATAACAAGTAACCTTTAATTCATGCTCTCTTGTTCATTTGCAAGTCAATTGATAACCACAAATTAATATCCTGACTAAGAGTTACAAGATAACCATAGCTTGCTTCAAGCCAACAATCTCCGTGGGATCGACCCTTACTCACGTAAGGTATTACTTGGACGACCCAGTGCACTTGCTGGTTAGTTGTGCGGAATTACATAGTGTGAAGTAATTTTCGTGCACCAAGTTTTTGGCGCCGATGCCGGGGATTGTTCGAGTTTGAACAACTGACGGTGAATCCTGTTGCTTAGATTAGGAAATTTTTGTCTTTTGGGTCAGAGTCTTTTATTTTCTTTTCAAAAATTTTTCAAAAAAAAAAAATTTTCTTTGAGTAAATCTTGTGCCAAACTTTAAGTTTGGTGTTTTCTTGTTGATTTTTCTTTGGTTTTCGAAAATTTTATTTTGGTTTTCTAAAAATTTTAAGTTTGGTGTTCTATCTTCTTGTTCTTGTTGTTCTTGTGATTCTTCAAAGTGTTCTTGAGTCTTACTTGTGTTTTAATCTTAAAATTTTTAAGTTTGGTGTTCCTTGGTGTTTTTCCTCCAAAATTTTCGAAAATAAGGAGTACTAGATCTAAAAATTTTAAGTTGTGTATCTTTTGTGTGTTTTTCTCTTTTATCAAAAATTTTCAAAAAAAAATATCCTTTCTAACTATTTTTTAAGCAAATATTTCGAAAATTTTCATAAAAATTCAGATTTCAAATTCAAAATTTTAGCTTATCATATCTTTTTCAAAACTCCCTAACCACTTTTTCTCTCTCTTCATTTTTTCGAAAATCTTCATAAAATATTTTCAACTCTTTTCTATTTTATTTTTATTGTAGTTTTTATTTTATTTTATTTTATTATTTCGAAAATTATTTTTTTATAATAAAATAAATAAAATAAAGCCACATCATCTCCTTTTCTCCATCATGGACCTAAGCGGAAATGAACAGTCCAAAAGGACTCTGGGGTCATATGCCAACCCCACTACTGCTTCATATGGGAGTAGTATCTGTATACCCTCCATTGGAGTCAGTTGCTTTGAGTTGAATCCTCAGCTCATTATCATGGTGCAGCAAAGTTGCCAGTATTCCGGTCTTTTACAAGAAGAACCTACAGAGTTTCTGGCACAGTTTTTACAAATTTCTGACACAGTACATGATAAGGAAGTAGATCAGGATGTCTACAGATTATTACTGTTCCCATTTACTGTAAAAGACCAAGCTAAGAGGTGGTTAAATAACCAGCCTAAGGCTAGCATAAAGACATGGAAACAGCTGACAGAAAAATTTCTGAATCAATACTTTCCTCCAAAACGGATGACACAACTAAGGCTGGACATCCAAGGCTTTAAACAAGGAGATAATGAATCTCTTTATGACGCCTAGGAGAGATACAGAGAGATGCTAAGAAAATGCCCCTCTGAAATGTTTTCAGAGTGGGTTCAGCTAGACATCTTTTATTATGGGCTTACAGAAAGGGCTCAGCTTTCTCCAGATTACTCAGCTGGTGGATCTATCCATATGAGAAAGACAATTGAAGAAGCTCAAGAGCTCATTGATACAGTTGCCAGAAATCAGCATCTGTACCTAAGCAGTGACCCTTCCATGAAAGAAGAGGCTAAAACAGTAACTGCTGAACTCAGTCCTGTAGAACAAGCTGCTGAATTCAATCAGCAATTGGATTTTCTAACAAAGCAGTTAGCCGAATTCAAGGATAGACTACAAGAGACAAGGATGGCTAATATAAATATGGAAGTACAATTAAAGCAAACAAAGCAGTAGCTGTCAAAACAAATAATAGAAGAATGCCAAGCAGTTCAATTAAGAAGTGGGAAGACATTAAATACCCCACCTCAAGGTAGCAGGAAGCCAAGAAATGAGCAAACTACCCAAAATCCATCTGAGGACAGTAAGAGCCCGGGGAAAAATGATTCTGGTGCTAAAACGCCAGAAATTGGGTGGAAGGCTGGCGCTGAACGCCCAAACCATGCTCAGGACTGGCGTTCAACGCCAGAAACAAGCAAGGAACTGGCGTTGAACGCCCAAAGGAAGCACAGTTCTGGCGTTCAGACGCCAGGAACAGATGAGGAGTTGGCGTCTAACGTCACTCCAGCTTCCAACCCTGGCACTCAATTGCCAGTGAGGGATCTGACACGCACAAGTGCTGATGACAACCCCTCTAAAAAGGCTTCTTCAACCATTTCTGTAGGAAATAAACCTGCAGCAACCAAAGTTGAGGAATATAAAGCCAAGATACCTTATCCTCAAAAACTCCACCAAGAGGAGTAGGATAAGCAATTTGCTCGCTTTGCAGATTATCTCAGGACTCTTGAAATAAAGATTCTGTTTGCAGAAGCACTTGAGCAAATACCTTCTTATGCCAAGTTCATGAAAGAGATCCTAAGTCATAAGAAGGATTGGAGAGAAACTGAAAAAGTTCTCCTCACTAAAGAATGCAGTGCAGTCATTCTGAAAAGCTTCCCTGAAAAGCTTAAAGATCCCAGAAGCTTTCTGATACCATGCATATTAGAGGGTAATTGCACCAAGACAGCATTATGTGATCTTGGGGCAAGCATCAACCTAATACCTGCATCCACTATCAGAAAGCTAGCTATTGGTTCAACCACAGAGGCGGCTAAATCCAGCCATGAAGGAAGTAGTGCAGAAAGAGGTCACCAAATTACTGGAGGCTGGGATTATTTATCTTATTTCTGATAGCCCCTGGGTGAGTCCTATTCAAGTTGTCCCTAAAAAGGGAGGTATGACAGTGGTTCATAATGAAAAAAATGAACTGGTTCCTACAAGAACAGTTACAGGGTGGCGCATGTGTATTGATTACAGAAGGCTCAATACAGCCACCAGAAAGGATCATTTTCCTTTACCATTCATAGACCAGATGCTAGAAAGACTAGCAGGTCATAATTATTACTGCTTCTTGGACAGCTATTCAGGCTACAACCAAATTGTAGTAGATCCTCAGGATCAAGAGAAAACAGCATTCACATGTCCATCTGGAGTATTTGCTTACAGAAGGATGCCATTTGGGCTGTGTAATGCACCTACAACCTTTCAGAGATGCATGCTCTCTATTTTCTCTGATATGGTGGAAAAATTTCTGGAAGTCTTCATGGATGACTTCTCAGTATATGGAGACTCATTCAGCTCATGTCTTGATCACCTGACACTGGTTTTGAAAAGATGCCAAGAGACCAACCTGGTTTTAAACTGGGAAAAATGTCACTTTATGGTGACTGAAGGGATTGTCCTTGGGCATAAAATTTCAAACAAGGGAATAGAGGTGGATCAAGCTAAAATAGAGGTAATTGAAAAATTACCACCACCTGCCAATGTTAAGGCAATCAGAAGCTTTTTGGGGCATGTAGGATTCTACAGGAGGTTTATAAAGGATTTTTCAAAAATTGCGAAACCTCTAAGCAATCTGGTAGCTGCTGACACGCCATTTGTGTTTGACACAGAGTGCCTACAGGCGTTTGAAACTCTGAAAGCTAAGCTGGTCACAGCACCAGTTATCTCTGCACCAGACTGGACATTGCCATTCGAATTAATGTGTGATGCCAGTGATCACGCCATTGGTGCAGTACTGGGGCAGAGGCATGACAAACTTCTGCATGTCATTTATTACGGTAGCCGTGTTTTAAATGATGCCTAGAAAAATTACACAACCACAGAAAAGGAATTGCTTGCAGTGGTCTATGCCATTGACAAGTTTAGATCATACTTAGTAGGATCAAAAGTGATTGTGTACACTGACCATGTTGCTCTTAAATATCTACTTATAAAGCAGGATTCAAAACCCAGGCTTATAAGATGGGTATTGCTTCTGCAAGAGTTTGATATAGAAATAAGAGACAGAAAAGGGACAGAAAACCAAGTGGCTGATCATCTGTCCTGAATAGAGCCAGTAGAAGGGGCCCTCTCCCGCTATTGAAATCTCTGAAACCTTTCCGGATGAGCATTTGTTCGCTATTCAGGAAACACCATAGTTTGCAGACATTGCAAACTATAAAGCTGCAAGGTTCATACCCAAGGCGTACAGGAGGCAACAAAAGAAAAAAATTAATTTCTGATGCAAAGTACTACTTGTGGGATGAACCCTATCTCTTTAAGAGATGTGCAGACGGAATAATCCGTAGGTGTGTGCCTAGAGAAGAAGCACAGAGGATCCTATGGCATTGCCATGGATCACAATATGGAGGCCATTTCGGAGGTGATCGAACAGCCACCAAGGTCCTCCAATGTGGTTTCTACTGGCCTACACTCTACAGAGATTCCCGAGAGTTTGTACGTAACTGTGACAGTTGCCAGAGAGGTGGTAATTTGCCTCATAGTTATGCCAAGCCTCAACAAGAAATCTTGGAGATTGAGTTGTTTGATGTCTGGGGAATTGATTTCATGGGGCCTTTCCCACCATCATACTCAAACACTTATATTCTGGTGGCAGTTGACTATGTATCAAAATGGGTAGAGGCCATTGCCACACCCACCAATGATACTAAAATAGTACTGAAGTTCCTCCAGAAACATATATTCAGCAGGTTTAGTGTCCCTAGGGTAATAATCAGTGATGGGGGCACTCACTTCTACAACAAACAGCTTTACTCTGCCATGGTCCGATATGGGATTCGCCATAAGGTGGCGACTCCATATCATCCACAGACAAATGGGCAAGCTGAAGCTTGGATTGGGATTGTAAGTATTGGGCATGAAGTATTGACAGATGCAAAAGGATAGCAAATCCTATTCCGATATGATCGAGAACCTACAGATGATTAGCCATGCGGTGACAGCATACCTGGACCATTTTCACTGAGAGGAGGGATGGTAGCCATTGACAACGGTAATCCACCAACACATAGCTTGCCATAGGAGGGACGTGCGTGCGTGAAAAAGAAGATAGGGAGAAAGCAGAGATTCAAAAGACAAAGCATCTCCAAAACTCCAACATATTCTCATTTACTGCATAACAAGTAACCTTTAATTCATGCTCTCTTGTTCATTTGCAAGTCAATTGATAACCACAACTTAATATCCTAACTAAGAGTTACAAGATAACCATAGCTTGCTTCAAACCAACAATCTCCGTGGGATCGATCGTTACTCATGTAAGGTATTACTTGGACGACCCAGTGCACTTGCTGGTTAGTTGTGCGGAATTACATAGTGTGAAGTAATTTTCGTGCACCAATGGATCAAGCAACTTTAGTGAGTGGTCAATCTAGTCAAGCAGACAGTAGTGAATTGAATGAAATTAAACTAACAGAGAGTGAATTGCAAGAATTATAAATTACAGAAAGTAAATTTGATAGAAGCTTAAAGAGCAAGAAATGTAAAGTGCAGCAAATGTAAAGGAAATTGGGTGCTGGAAAATTAAATGAAGCCGTAAATCAAAACTCAGAACAATTGCAAAAGATTTAAATTGTAGGAAAGTAAATGAAACTGATGAACATGAACAGAAATGTAAAATTCGCAGAAAGGAAATGGTAGCAGAGGATTGCAGAAATTCAAATTGCATAAGATGAATTGTAAAAATTGTAGAAATATAAAAGAGTATCAACTATGCTAAGCTCTCTGGAGTCTCTAATCCTCCAAGAGAGATCTGGAGTCTCTAATCCTCCAACTTGAGCCTCTATTCTACTCCTACTCCTACTATGTGTGTTTCTTTTTTCTCAAATGAAATTGATGCCTTTATATAGGCTTCCTAAACTACTAAATGAAATTCAGATTGAAAACAAATTACAATTAAATGCAAAATTCCTATTCTAGATGATCCTTGTGCCTTTGAATGATGTCAATTGGACTCTGCTTGCTTTGGGGCTTCAATGGACTTGAATTGGAATTAATTGAGCCCGAGTTGCAGCATCCAGGAGAGCATAGCGTTCATTTAGAGAACGGAGCGTTCGGGCACCGACGCGTACGCCTCCCTGTGAAGACAAGTCATCTTATGCTAGTTTTACAAGCATTTTTTCATTAGTTTCATTAGGTTTTATGCATTTTCTTGCACCATAAGTAAGTAATTGGAGTGGATTTTCATGATTATTTTGAATCAATCAGACATCATTCATTTTACCCAAAATCATAGGTTTTATGCTAGAATTAATTGATTAATTAAAAGATGCAAAGATCTAGTGATTTTTGTGGGACTTTGATTAGTTGTTTGGTTGCTTGTAGGTGAAGAATGATGGAAAGAGGAATTTTCGGCACACTTTTTAAGTTTGAGCACGCCTTGGACCTTAGGCCACGCTTTAAAAAGTGTGGCCCATGACAATAAAAGCGTTGCACTCGAAGAAGGAACCAACATGCCAAGGCACAGCGTTCAAATAAGAGAACGCTACGTTGCCTTTCTTTCACTTTTTCGTGACATTCTAGGCAAAGAAGCAAGGCATGCACAAAGCAAAACAAAGGGGTAGTGTTTGGAAATGTGAACGCTACACTCCATTTTTGCCACTTTCTCGTGGACCTTGGCTTGGAAGCAAAGATCTTTGGCTAGCATTCAAAGGAGTGAACGCGACGCTCACTATCCTTCACTTTTTCGTGCCTCTCATTCAAGGGAAGCAAGGCACAAAACCAAGCAACACAAGGAGCGCTCAAAGTTGCAAATGGAGCGCTACCCTTCTTTCCCTTTTTCGTGATGCTGGCCAAGGGAAGCAAAAAGCGCACCACACATGCGCTGGCCAAGGCTCGAAGACTTACCAAATTTGCTAGCCAAGGAAGGAGCGCTCAAAAATTCGAGCATAGCGCTCCCTTTTGCCAACTTCTTCGTGCCTCTCAGCCAAGGAAAGCAAGCAACCAAAGTAGCATTCACAATTTGAACGTAGCGTTCAAAGAGTGAACGCTAGGCTATGGGTAAGGAGCAATGCACACAAGGGGAGCCACAAGGATGCAACGTAGCATTCACAAGACCAAACGGAACGCTCCCCTGGAAGGTTCCCACACACCTTGACTCAATTGAACGGAAGCCAACCGGACCCATCCTTCCTCAAATCCAAAAACCGAAAGGCCCAATCCGATCTTTGAAGACCAAAATATAAAGTGTATAAATAGGATTAAGTTTGATTTGTAAAGGACCTTTAGCTCATTTTTTAGTTTTCACTTTTAATTTTCAATTGTTTTGAATTTGGGATTTGGGAATTGGATCTATTTGCTTTCTGTTTTCATTTCCTTTTCTTCTGCAACTTCTATTGTTTGTTCTTGGA
Source organism: Arachis ipaensis (assembly GCF_000816755.2). NCBI lineage: Eukaryota > Viridiplantae > Streptophyta > Magnoliopsida > Fabales > Fabaceae > Arachis > Arachis ipaensis. Next base: position 59,841,296 of record NC_029786.2, read on the forward strand.
TTTGAATTGAGATTGAAGAGCTCCATTGATTCTAAATCTAAGAATCATCTTTGCTTTTCTTCTTAATTGTTCTAAGAATTAGATCTGAGTTGAATTTTTTGTTTTCATTTTCTTTCTTCTGCAAACTTCTGCTTTTGAGTTTTTGAATTGAGATTGAAGAATTCCATTGAATCTGGATCTCAGAATCATCTTTGCTTTTCTTTTATATAGTTTTGGGAATTGGAGAATTGAATCTAAGTTTCATTTACTATTTTCCTTTCTATTTATTCAGCAATTACTTTTCTGATTGGTCAAGGGAGCAATTGAGATCTAGATCTGCTTTCTAATCTCTTTGATCTTCTTCGATCTTCAATTTCTCTTTTAGAATTTCATAATTGAGTTTATTTTTCTTGCTGGTTATTTCTTCAAGCAATTTTACATTTCTGTTTGGCTGCTGAGCTGAATTTCTTCACCTCAGAGATCTCTGATCTTCTTTGACTTGCAATTTCTTGTTGAATTCTGAATCCCAGTACCCAAATCCCTTTTACTCTTCAGGCAATTTACATTTCTCAGCAATTTAGATTCAGCAATTTACATTTCTTACACTTTAAGTTTCTGCAATTTACTTTTCTTGCAATTTAAGCTTCAGCTCTTTTACTTTCTTGCTCTTTAAGTTACTTGCAATTTATCTCTTCTACACTTTACTTTTCTGCCCAATTTACCTTCTGTACTTTTATTTTCTTGCAATTTAGCTTCTGTTAATCAAAATCACTCAAACCATCAAATATTCGCTTAACTAAATTCATCACCTAACTAAAATTGCTCAATCCATCAATCCCTGTGGGATCGACCTCACTCTTGTGAGTAATTACTACTTGATGCGACCCGGTACACTTGCCGGTGAGTTTTGTGTGGAATCATTTTTCCCTCATCAAGTTTTTGGCGCCGTTGCTGGGGATTGATTTAGATTGACAATGATTAAGTATGGTGATAATCTAGATTAAGCATTTTCTTTTTCTTTTTACTAAGCACACTAACTGTTTGAATTTTTGCTTAAGCTAACCTTAACATAACTCTAGCAATAGAGTTGATTGTTTGTTATTTCTGGTGTTGTATGTATGACAGAAGCAAGGAGAGAAGTCTCCACCTCTGGTGACATTAATGAGAAAACTCTTCTAAGAATAAGAAGAGAAGCCAGAGGAATGGAAGTCATTGGTGAAGAGGAATCAGAGGAAGAGATTCAAGAGATGGAGGTGAATGCCCCAAATGCACAAGAGGGAGTGGCTAACAATGGCCAGCCTCAAAGGAGGGTTCTAGCCTCCAATACTTTTCCTAATCCAAGGCATTGAGGGAGTAGCATCCTCACTCCAAATGTCAATGCAAACAACTTTGAATTGAAGCCTCAACTCATGACATTGGTGAAAAACAACTGTTCTTATGGAGGAGGCCCTTTGGAGGATCCAAACCAGCATCTATCTACCTTTCTGAGGATATGTAACACAGTGAAAACCAATGGTGTGCATCCTGACATTTACAAGTTGTTGCTATTTCCATTTTTCCTGAGAGACAAAGCTGCTCAATGGTTGGAGGCATTTCCAAGGGAAAGCATTAACAATTGGGAGGATTTAGTGAACAAGTTCCTAGCCATGTTCTATCCTCCCCAAAGGATCATCAGACTCAAAACAGAGGTCCAAACATTCACTCAGATGGATGGAGAGTCGTTGTATGATGCTTGGGAAAGATACAAAGCTTTACTTAGGAAGTGTCCACCAGAGATGTTCAATGAATGGGATAAACTTCAAAACTTCTATGAAGGATTGACATTGAGAGCTCAAGAGGCACTTGACTACTCAGCAAGAGGTTCACTACAACTCATGAAGACAGCTGAGGAGGCTCAGAACCTCATTGACACTGTAACAAATAACCAATACTTCTATGGTCACCAAAGGCAACGCCAACCAGCTCAAAGGAAGGGTGTATTGGAGCTGTAAGATGTGGATACCATCTTAGCTCAAAACAAGGTAATGCATCAACAGATTCAACAACAGATGGAGATGATGGCCAAGAGGATTGATGGACTCCAAGTTGCAACAGTGAATACTCCCAATCAACCATCAAAGGGGCAAAATGAGGAACTCTATGAAGAGCAGCAACAAGAGAAAGTCAATTATATGCACAACCAAGGAGTTAATCAGAATGAATTTCATGGAGATACCTACAACTCATCCTGGAGAAACCCCCCCTAATTTAAGGTGGGGAGACAATCACAATTAAAACCAACAGCCTTGGCAGAGAAACTCAAACCAAAACAACTCCAGAAACACAAACCATCAAAACCATCAAAACACTAACCAAAACCAATACAGAAAACCACAAAATAATCAACCTCAATCTAATAACTATCCATCCAACAACCCATCTAATACCCAAAATAACTATCATTCACCCTCAACATCCCATAATCAACCATAACTACCTCAAGAATCTCAAAGGATCTCCAACTTGGAGATACTGATGGAAAAGATGATGAAACATCAAGAGCTAACCAACAAGAACTATGAAGCTTCAATGAGGAATTTGGAAAGGCAGATTGGCCAATTGTCTAAGCAAACAGTGGCTGAAAGAGCACCCAATGCATTGCCAAGTGACACCATTCCCAACCCCAAGGAAGAATGTAAAGCCATCCAATTAAGGAGTGGAAAAACTTTGGTGAATGACATAGAAGCCACCAAGAAGCCAACAGAGAATGACAAGACCAGCAGTAAAGAGCAAGTGACAATTGAAGAAAAGAACCAAGAAAGGCTCAAGGAAAAAGAGGAACTTCAAGTTTCAAGGAAGGGGAAGCAGATTATGAAGGAGCCATCACAAGAACAGAGGAAGATAGTGAAGTCTTATAACCCTCCTTTGCCATACCCTCAAAGATTGCAGAAAGAAATCAAAGATCAACAGTTCCTCAAGTTCCTAGAAGTCTTTAAGAAGCTGGAGATCAATATTCCACTGGCTGAAGCTCTAGAACAAATGCCTCTGTATGTAAAATTCTTCAAAGAGCTCATCAATAAGAAAAGGAGCTGGAATGAAAAGGAAACAGTGATCCTGACATAAGAATGCAGTGCAATGATCCAAGAAGGCATCCCACCAAAGCTCAAAGACCCTGGGAGTTTCTTCCTACCTTGTACCATTGGTGACATAATCATTGACAAGGCACTGTATGATTTGGGATCCAGTATTAACCTCATGCCTCTGTCCATGATAAGAAGGCTATCTATAGACAAAGTGAAGCCTACACAGATGTCATTAGAGCTAGTGGATAGATCTCTGGTGATTCCCAAGGGGGTGATTGAAAATCTCTTGATCAGAGTAGGAAAATTCATATTTCCAGCAGACTTTGTAATCCTGGACTTAGAAGAAGAGGGGGATGATTCTATCATATTAGGAAGACCTTTCCTGACCATTGCAAGGGCCATCATTGATGTTGAACAAGAACAAATGACCTTAAGGGTAAATGATGAGAAGATCACCTTAAATGTCTTCCAGGAAGTACAACATACCGTTGAAGATAATAGGTTATTGAAATTAAATGAGTTGGATGAGTTTAGATTGGAAGCCTACGAAAATGCTAAGATATACAAGGAAAAAGATAAGAGATGACATGACAAAAGGATCTCAAAGAAGGAATTCAAACCAGGACAGCAAGTACTCTTGTACAACTCCAGACTCAATGTTTTCCCTGGCAAACTCAAGTCTAAATGGACTGGCCCCTACTTGGTGACAAAGGTTCTTCCTTATGGAAGCCTTTGAACTGCTAGATGAAGCCACAAAGAACAATTTCACAGCAAATGGTCACAGGGCAAAGCATTACTTGGGAAGCCATTGGGACAAAGAGAAGGAGATTCAGAAATTTAGCTAAGCAAGAATGAAGGATGTCAAGCTAGTGACATTAAAAGAGCACTTGTTGGGAGGCAACCCAACCAAAGGTAGTTTTCTTATCTTAACTATTTTAATAAGAAGGTTAAGTGGTTTTATCTGCATTGCAAGGAGCTAAGTTTGGTATTGCACACCAAAACAATTTAAGGGTGAATGAAGGATGCTAAGTTTGGTGTTCCACCAAAAATCTCATTTAAAAACACAATTCAACCCTCTGCATAGCTGGTTACTAGCTCCAAGCAATCAGGATAACCACTAAACCACTGTCTGTTTTCTAGTTTTAGCTGTATTACTTTCAACAAAAGCACAAAGTTTCATGTAATTGATGCAACATAGACAGTAGCAAGGGACTAAGTTTGGTGTTCCCCACCAAAGTAAGTTCAAGAAACTACAATAGTTCATGCATGCTAACCATTTGCCTAAGTGCTTGGAAAAACAAGCAACTTCTAATAATTATGCAGAAAGACATTCAACCTCTTGAAAGAATCATCACCAAAGGAAATGCAAAAGTAAAAGATGATGATGACAAAAGGAAAGCTGCAAGACACCCCTGAGAGGTTGTATTGTCACAAAATTCACGTTACCTTAAGATATTCTGAATGAGAAGTTACTGTTTACTTTGATGTTTAGTTCAAATAATGCAAACTTTGATGTCTGCACTAGTTTAAATGCTTCTTATCACTCAACTACTTTAAATTCATGTTTTGTCTCCATTTTTGCATCAATAAGAGAAAATGTTTGAAAAAGAAAGTGAGTGTCCAATGTTGTAGGAATTAGAATGAAACTTGTGGTGGTGATTGCTTGATTAAATGGAAAGCTCAATAATAAAAGCTGCATAATAGAGTGTTCTATGTAGTGTGAACTTGGTTGCTATCATAAAACCTTTTATTAATGAACATCCCTGGACATAAAGCAAAGTAAGAAAGAAAAAGAAAAGAAAAGTCAAGAATTGGCAAAGAAACAAACAATAAGGCTAGACACCAATAGCTTGGTCCTGAGGACATATGTCTGTGGTGCTTTTTGTACTAGGATATGCTTGGACAATTAGGTTTTGAGGAGTCTTTTAAAACTTGGTAACTTAGATTAACTAATCTAGGATTACCAACCGAAAGTCCATCATCAAGAGCAACCTAGATACAAAGCATTTAGTGATCCAAATGGATGCTGGGCATCAATGTTCCTAAGAGAATTTGTGAGCCAAGTGTCTGTAGTGAAGAAGTGTTGAGCAAAATTAAGCCAAAAGGCTGCTGCAACACTTGACACTGAGTTATCATTGAAAATAAGCTTTCTAAGCAAAAGAAAGAAGGAAAAACCAAAAAGGGATCAATCATAGAGCAAGGCATTATGACAGCAACTCTAGTGAATCCTCAAAGAAGCATTTCTTATCTATCAGCAAAAAATAATTGAGCTGCATTCTTGTCTACATAAAATCCCATGGTTCAAATTCTATTATCTGCTAAATAAGGACATGCTTCTGTGTTTCATTTTATTTCTTCTCAATGTTTAATGCTTGCTTGGGGACAAGTACGGTTTAAGTTTGGTGTTGTGATGACAAGTCATCTTATGCTAGTTTTACAAGCATTTTTCATTAGTTTCATTAGGTTTTATGCACTTTCTTGCACCATAAGTAAGTAATTGGAAGGGATTTTCATGATTATCTTGAATCAATCAAACATCATTCATTTTACACAAAATCATAGGTTTTATGCTAGAATTAATGGATTTATTAAAAGATGCAAAGATCTAGTGATTTTTGTGGGACTTTGATTAGTTGTTTGGTTGCTTGTAGGTGAAGAAATGATGGAAAGAGGAATTTTTGGCACACTTTTGAAGCTTGAGCACGCTTTGGACCTTAGGCCACGCTTTAAAAGCGTGGCCCATGACAATAAAAGCGTTGCACTCGAAGAAGGAACCAACATGCCAAGGCACAGCGTTCAAATAAGAGAATGCTACGTTGCCTTTCTTTCACTTTTTCGTGACATTCTTGGCAAAGAAGCAAGGCATGCACAAAGCAAAACAAAGGGGTAGCGCGTACCAAATTTGCTAGCCAAGGAAGGAGCGCTCAAAAATTTGAGCGTAGCGCTCCTTTTTGCCAACTTCTTCGTGCCTCTCAGCCAAGGAAAGCAAGCAACCAAAGTAGCGTTCATAATTTGAACGTAGCGTTCAAAGAGTGAACGCTAGGCTATGGGTAAGGAGCAATGCACACAAGGGGAGCCACAAGGATGCAACGTAGCATTCACAAGACCAAACGGAGTGCTCCCCTGGAAGGTTCCTACACACCTTGACTCAATTGAACCGAAGCCAACCGGACCCATCCTTCCTAAAATCCAAAAACCAAAAGGCCCACTCCAAGCTTTGAAGACCAAAATAGAAAGTGTATAAATAGGATTAAGTTTGATTTGTAAAGGACCTTTAGCTCATTTTTTAGTTTTCACTTTTAATTTTCAATTGTTTTGAATTTGGGATTTGGGAATTAGATCTATTTTCTTTCTGTTTTCATTTTCTTTTCTTCTGCAACTTCTATTGTTTGTTCCTGGATTTGAATTGAGATTGAAGAGCTCCATTGATTCTAAATCTGAGAATCATCTTTGCTTTTCTTCTTAATTGTTCTAAGAATTGGATATGAGTTTAATTTTTTGTTTTCATTTTCTTTCTTCTGCAACTTCTGCTTTTGAGTTTTTGAATTGAGATTGAAGAATTCCATTGAATCTGGATCTCAGAATCATCTTTGCTTTTCTTTTATATAGTTTTGGGAATTGGAGAATTGGATCTAAGTTTTATTTACTGTTTTCCTTTTCATTTTTTCTGCAATTACTTTTCTGATTGGTCAAGGGAGCAATTGAGATCTAGATCTGCTTTCTAATCTCTTTGATCTTCTTCGATCTTCAATTTCTCTTTTAGAATTTCATAATTGAGTTAATTTTTCTTGCTGGTTGTTTCTTCAAGCAATTTTACATTTCTGTTTGACTGCTGACCTGAATTTCTTCACCTCAGAGATCTCTGATCTTCTTTGACTTTCAATTTCTTGTTGAATTCTAAATCCCAGTACCCAGATCCCTTTTACTCTTCAAGCAATTTACATTTTTTAGCAATTCAGATTCACAATTTACATTACTTGCACTTTAAGTTTCTGCAATGTCCTTTTCTTCCAATTTAAGCTTCAGCTCTTTTACTTTCTTTCTCTTTAAGTTACTTGCAATTTATCTCTTCTGCACTTTACTTTTTTGCCCAATTTACCTTCTGCACTTTTATTTTCTTGCAATTTATATTCTGTTAATTAAAATCACTCAAATCACAAATATTAGCTTAACTAAATTTATCACCTAACTAAAATTGCTCAATCCATCAATCCCTGTAGGATCGACCTCACTCTTGTGAGTAATTACTACTTGATGTGACCCGGTACACTTGCCGGTGAGTTTTGTGTGGAATCGTTTTTCCATCATCACCCTCACGCTTGCGCGTGCTTTTGCTTTTTCGACCATCGACGCATACGCGTCCTTTGCAGCGTTCTCTTAATAAGCGCTACGTTTGCTTAATGAGCGCTGCCCCACGCATGCGCATCATGTACGCGTGTGCATGAGTAGCAAAATCTCAATTCCGTGCTGATGAGCGGATAATTTATACCCTTTTTGGCATTGTTTTTACATAGTTTTTAGTATGTTTTAGTTACTCTTTATTATATTTTTATTGGTTTTTATTCAACAATCACATTTCTGGACTGTACTATGAGTTTGTGTGGTTTTCTGTGATTTCAGGTATTTTCTGGCTAAAATTGAGGGACTTGAGCAAAAATCTGATTCAGAGGCTGAAAAAGGACTGCAGATGCTGTTGGATTCTAACCCTCCTGCACTCGATATTAATTATCTGGAGCTACAGAAGCCCAATTGGCGCGCTCTCAATTGCGTTGGAAAGTAGACATCCTGGGCTTTCCAACAATATATAATCATATATACTTTGCCCGATATTTGATGGCCCAAACTGCTGTCCAAAGCCAGCGTAAAACTTTCTACCGTAAAACGCCCAAACTGGCACCAGAATTGGAGTTAAACGCCCAAACTGGCACCAAAGCTGGCGTTTAACTCCAGGAACATCCTATGCACGTGTAAAGCTCAATTCTCAGCCTAAGCACACACCAAGTGTGCCCCGGAAGTGGATTTCTGCACTATCTGCACTTAGTTACTCGTTTTCTGTAAACCCTAGTAACTAGTTTAGTATAAAAACTACTTTTAGAAATTTATTTTACATCTTTGGACGATCTTTTGATTGAGCTAATTATCTTTTCATGTTTGGAGGCTGGCCTCACGGCCATGCCTAGACCTCTTTCACTTATGTATTTTCTACGGTGGAGTTTCTGCACCCCATAGATTAAGGTGTGGAGCTCTACTGTTCTTCATGAATTAATGCAAGTACTATTGTTTTTCTTTCAATTCACGCCTACTTCTTCTCCAAGATATACTCTCGTACTTAATTCAGTTAAGTCAAAATGAAGGGGTGACCTGTGACAATCACCCAATCTTCGTTACTCACTTAGCCAAGATCCGCGTGCCTGACGACCACAAAGCGGTCTACATGATGTCCAACGTAGTCATTGGACGACAAATGGAGTATATTCTCTTGGATATTTAATACATGGACCGAGTCCATGAGATTAATATCTTCGTGGTATAGCTTGCTTCAAGCCGACAATCTCCGTGGGATCGACCCTTACTCACGTAAGGTTTATTACTTGGATGACCCAGTGCACTTGTTGGTTAGCTGTGCGGAGAATATGAAAAGTGTGAATCACGATTTCCATGCACCAAGTTTTTGGCGCTGTTGCTGGGGATTGTTCGAGTTTGGACAACTGACGGTTCATCTTGTTGCTTAGATTGGGTAACTTTATTTTATGTTTAAGCTTTTTATGTTTTTTATTTTTTATTTTCAAAAAAAAATACAAAAAAATTATATAGTTTTCGAAAAATTCAAAAAAAATATTCTTCAGTGTTTTTAAGAATGAATTCTAGAGTTTCAGATGATATGTGAAGCCTGGCTGGCTGCTAAGCCATGTCTAATCTTTTGGACTGAGGCTTCCACTTATCATTGCAGGAGCTTTTTGATTCCCATCAATTTGGCTGTTGTATGTAATGTTCTGCTAAAGCTTGGCTGGCCATTTGGCCATGTCTAATCTTTTGGACCAAAGCTTTCACATAAAGCTTGGCTGGCTGTTTAGCCATGTCTAAATTTTTGGACCGAAGCATTAGACTAACATTGCATGATTCCTGGAATTCTTATTAAAAGTTTTGAATTTCTTATTTTTCTTTTTCCAAATTAATTTTTGAAAAATACAAAAAAAAAATTAATAAAACCATAAAAACCAAAAATTTTGTGTTTCTTGTTTGAGTCTAGTGTCAAATTTTAAGTTTGGTGTCAATTGCATGTTTTTAATATTTCTTAAATTTTCGAAAATGCATGCATGTGTTCTTTCTTAATCTTCAATTTGTTCTTAAGGATTTTCTTTGTTTGATCTTTACATTTTCTTGTTTTGTATCTTTTCTTGCTTTTCCGATGCATTTTTGAATTACTAGTGTCTAAAGTTAAAAAAAAAAATTTAAGTTTGGTGTCTTGCATGTCTTTCTTTTCTTAAAAATTTTCAAAAATATGTTCTTGATTTTCATCTTGATCTTCAAAGTGTTCTTGGTGTTTATCTTGACATTCAAAGTGTTCTTGCATGTATTATTTGTTTTGATCTTAGTTTCTTATGTTTTGTGTCATTTTGGTGTTTTTCTCTCTCCTCATTAAAGATTTAAAAATAAAAAATAATATCTTTCACTTATCGTACTCATAATTTTCGAAATTTTGAATTGATTTGGTAAAAAATTTTTAAAATTAGTTCTTTCTTGTTAGTCAAGTCAAAATTTCAATTTAAAAATTCTATCTTTTCAAATCTTTTTCAAAAATCAAATCTTTTTCATTGTTCTTTCCTGTTTTTCGAAAATTTTTAAAATTAATTTTCAAAATTTTTTTCTTAATTTTATTTCATATTTTCGAAATTATTGCTAGCAATTAATATTTTGATTTAAAAACTTCAAATTGTTACTTGCCTATTACGAAAGGATCAATCTTTATATTCTAGAATCATATCTTTTAATTTCTTGTTAGTCAAGTAATCAACTTTAATTTCAAAAATCAAATTCTTTTAATTTCCAATTCAAATCTTTTTCAGAATGATTTTCAATCATATCTTTTTCAAAATTTAATTTCAAAATCCTTTTCTAACTTCTTATCTTTTCAAAATTGATTTTCAAACATTTTTCAATTAACCACTTGACTTTTTGTTTGTTTTACTATTTCTTATCTTTTTCAAAACCACCTAACTACTTTTTTCTCTCTCTTATTTTCAAAAAAACTAACCACTTTTTCAAAATCCTTTTTAATTAACTAATTATTTTAAATTCTAATTTTATTTTATTTTCCTTCTTAAATTCGAATTCTAATTAATAATTAAAATAAAAACAAAAATATTTTTCTTTTCTTTTAAATTAAAAAAAAGACTTCGAATATTCTTCTCTCTCTCATCTCTTTCTATTTATTTTATTTATTTACTAACACTTCTCTTCTTCTTAAAAAAATTCGAACCCTCTCCCTCTCTCTGTGTTCGAATTCTTCTTATTTCCCTTCTTCATTCTACTCTTCTACTCACATAAAGGAATCTCTATACTGTAACATAGAGGATTCCTCTTCTTCTCTATTTTCTTCTTTTTCATATGAGCAGGAACAAGGATAAGAACATTCTTGTTGAAGCTGATCCGGAACCTAAAAAGACTCTAAAGAGGAAGCTAAGAGAAGCTAAAGCACAATACTCTGGAGAGGACCTAACAGAAATTTTCGAAAAAGAAGAAATTATGGCAGCCGAAAACAACAACAATGGTGGAGATGCAAGGAAGATGCTTGGTGACTTTACTGCACCCTCTTCTGACTTCTATGGAAGAAGCATCTCAATTCTTGCAATTGGAGCAAACAACTTTGAGCTTAAGCCTCAATTAGTTTCTCTAATGCAACATAATTGCAAGTTTCATGGACTTCCATTGGAAGATCCTCATCAGTTCTTAGCTGAATTCTTCCAAATCTGTGACACTGTTAAGACCAATGGGGTTAATCCTGAGGTCTACAGACTTATGCTTTTCCCATTTGCTGTAAGAGATAGAGCTAGGATATGGTTGGACTCACAACCTAAAGAAAGCCTGAACTCTTGGGAAAATTTGGTCAATGCTTTCTTGGCCAAATTCTTTCCACCTCAAAAGTTGAGCAAGCTTAGAGTAGAAGTCCAGACCTTCAGACAGAAGGAAGGTGAATCCCTCTATGAAGCTTGGGAAAGATACAAACAACTGATCAGAAGGTGTCCTTCTGACATGTTTTCAGAATGGAGCATCTTATGTATATTCTATGATGGTCTGTCTGAATTGTCCAAGATGTCATTATATCACTCTGCTGGTGGATCTCTTCATCTGAAGAAGATGCTTGCAGAAGCCCAGGTACTCATTGAGATGGTTGCAAATAACCAGTTCATGTATACTTTTGAATAAAATCCTGTGAATAATGGGATGACTCAGAAGAAAGGAGTTCTTGAGATTGATACTCTGAATGCCATATTGGCTCAGAACAAAATATTGAATCAGCAAGTCAATATGAATTCTCAGAGTCTGTCTGGAATGTAAGGTGCATCAGGTAGTACTAATGAAGCTTCCTCTGAAGAAGAAGTTTATGACCCTGAGAATCCTACAATGGAATAGGTGAATTACATGGGAGAATCCTATGGAAACACCTATAATCCTTCATGGAGGAATCATCCTAATTTCTCATGGAAGGATCAACAGAAGCCTAATCAAGGCTTCAATAATAATTGTGGGAGAAATAGGTTTGGCAATAGCAAGCCTTTTCCATCATCTTCTGAGCAACAAACAGAGAATTCTAAGCAGAGCACTTTGACTTAGCAACCATAGTCTCTGATCTATCTAAGACCACTCTTAGTTTCATGACTGAAACAAGGTCCTCCATTAGAAATTTGGAGGCACAAGTGGGTCAACTGAGTAAAAGAGTGACTGAAACTCCTCCTAGTACTCTCCCAAGCAATACAGAAGAGTATCCAAAAAGAGAGTGCAAGGCCATAAACACGTCCAACATGGCCGAACCTGTAGAGGAGGGAAATGCAGTGATTTCCACTAAGGAAGACCTCAATGGACGTCTACTGGCCACTAAGAAGTTCCCCAATGAGGAACCAAAGGAATCTGAGGCTCATATAGCGACCATAGAGATTCCACTGAACTTACTGTTGCCATTCATGAGCTCTGATGAGTATTCTTCCTCTGAAGAGGATGAAGATATTATTGAAGAGCAAGTTGCTCAATATTTAGGAGCAATCATGAAGCTGAATGGCAAGTTCTTTGGTAATGAGACTTCGGAGGATGAACCTCCATTGCTCATCAATGAACTGAATACCTTGGTTCAACAGAAATTACCTCAGAAGAAACTGGATCCTAGAAAGTTCTTAATACCTTCAATCATAGGCACCATGACCTTTAAGAAGGCTCTGTGTGACCTTGGTTCAAGTATAAACCTCATGCCACTCTCTATAATGGAGAAACTAGGGATCTTTGAGGTACAAGCTGCAAGAATCTCACTAGAGATGGCAGACAATTCAAGGAAACAGGCTTATGGACTCGTAGAGGATGTCTTAGTAAAGGTTGAAGGTTTTTACATCCCTGCTGATTTCATAATCCTAGACACTGGGAAGGATGAAGATGAATCCATCATCCTTGGAAGACCCTTCCTAGCCACAGCAAGAGCTGTGATTGATGTGGACAGAGGAGAGTTAGTCCTTCAATTGAATAAGGACCACCTTGTGTTTAAGGCTCAAGGATCTTCTTCTGTAACCATGGAGAAGAAGCATGAAAAGCTTCTCTCAATAAAGAGTCAAACAGAGCCCCCACACTCAACTTCTAAGTTTGGTGTTGGGAGGCCATCATCAAGCTCTGAGTCTCTGTTAAGCTATTTAAGAGCTCACTATCAAGCTATTGACATTAAAGAAGCGCTTGTTGGGAGGCAACCCAATGTGATTTAATTATATTCATTTATATTCCATTGTTATTTTATGTTTTCTTTAGGTTGATGATCATGTGAAGTCATAAAAACAACTGCAGAATTAAAGCAAAAATGAAAAATAGCATAAAAATAGAACACCCTGAAGGACAGGTTTACTGGCATTTAAACACCAGTAAGGATAGCAGAATGGGCGTTTAACGCCCAGCCTGGCAGCATTCTGGGCGTTAAACGCCAGAATGGGTAGCACTCTGGGCGTTTAACACCAGAAAGGGGTGCCTGGCGTCTGGCTGGCGTTAAATACCAGAAATGGCAGGCAGACTGGCATTTAACGCTAGGAAAGGTAGCAGAGTTGGCGTTTAATGCCAGAATTGGCACACTGAGGGCGTTTGAACGCCAGAATGGTGCAGGGAGCAGAATTCCTTAACACCACAGGATCTGTGGACCCCACAGGATCCCCACCTACCCTACCTCTTCTTCTCTCCTCTTCCCACCTTTCCATAACACTCTTCCCCAATTACCCTTGACCAATCCCATCAATAACTCTTCCCCAAATACCCTTCACCTATCAAATCTTACCCTCTTTTCCATAATCTCTTCACCACTCACATCCATCCATAATAAAACCACACCTACCTCTCTTCCCTCCCAAACCCACCCCTTCATGACCGAATTCCCTCTCTCTCCTACCCTACAAATAACCCTCCTCACTACCTTCAATTTCACACATCATACACACTACTCCCCCTCTAGGCCGAACCACACCCCCGTCCATCTCCTCCATTTCTTCTTCTTCTACTCCTTTCTCTTCTTCTTTTTACTCGAGGGCGAACAAACCTTTTAATTTTGGTGTGGGAAAAAGCTCTGCTTTTTTTATTTTTCGATAACCATTAATGGCACCTAAGGCCAGAGAAACCTCTAGAAAGAGGAAAGGGAAGGCAATTGCTTCCACCTCCGAGTCATGGGAGATGGAGAGATTCATCTCAAAAGCCCATCACTAAGGAAGAGGATGGAGCAAACAAGAGAGCCCACTCATGGACCTCAACAAGAGCATGAGGAAATTCCTCATCAAGAAATCCCTGAGATGCCTCAAGGGATGCACTTTCCTCCACAAAACTATTGGGAGCAAATCAACACCTCCAAAGGAGAATTTCCAACATGGGGTAACTAAGGATGGACCACCAAGAGCACTCCATTATCCTCCATGAAATCAGAGAGGACCAAAAGGCCATGAGAGAGGAGCAACAAAGGCAAGGAAGAGACATAGAGGAGCTCAAGCACTCCATAAGATCTTCAAGAGGAGGAACTAGCCGCCATCACTAAGGTGGACCCGTTCTTTAATTTCCTTGTTCTTATTTTTTTGTTTTTCGAAATTTATGCTTTATGTTTTGTCTATGTTTGTGTCTTTATTACATGATCATTAGTGTTTAAGTATCTATGTCTTAAAGCTATAAATGTCCTATGAATCCATCACCTTTCTTAAAATGAAAAATGTTTTAATTGTAAAAGAACAAGAGGTACATGGATTTCAAATTTTATCTTGAAATTAGTTTAATTATATTGATGTGGTGGCAATACTTTTTGTTTTCTGAATGAATGCTTGAACAGTGCATATTTTTGAATTTGTTGTTTATGAATGTTAAAATTGTTGGCTCTTGAAAGAATAATGAAAAAGGAGAAATGTTATTGATAATCTGAAAAATCATAAAATTGATTCTTGAAGCAAGAAAAAGCAGTGAAAAGCAAGGCTTGCGAAAAAAAATGGCGAAAAAAAATAAAAAAAAAGAAAGAAAAAGAAAAAGCAAGCAGAAAAAGCCAATAGCCCTTTAAATCAAAAGGCAAGGGTAAAGAGGATCCAAGGCTTTGAGCATTAATGGATAAGAGGGCCCAAAGGAATAAAATCCTGGCCTAAACGGCTAAATCAAGTTGTCCCTAACCATGTGCTCGTAGCGTGAAGGTGTCAAGTGACAAGCTTGAGAGTGAGCAGTTAAAGTCATGGTCCAAAGCAAAAAAAAAGAGTGTGCTTAAGAGCTCTGGGAATCTCTAACTGGGGACTCTAGCAAAGCTGAGTCACAATCTGAAAAGGTTCACCCTGTTATGTGTCTGTGGCATTTATGTATCCGGTGGTAATATTGGAAAACAAAATGCTTAGGGTCACGGCCAAGACTCATAAAGTAGCTGTGTTCAAGAATCAACATACTGAACTAAGAGAATCAATAACACTATCTGAATTCTGAGTTCCTATGGAAGCCAATCATTCTGAACTTCAAAGGATAAAATGAGATGCCAAAACTGTTCAGAGGCAAAAAGGCTACTAGCCCTGCTCATCTAATTGGAACTAAGTTCATTGATAAGTTTGGAATTTATTGTATTTTCTCTTCTTTTTATCCTATTTTGTTTTTTGTTGCTTGGGGACAAACAACAATTTAAGTTTGGTGTTGTGATGAGCGGATAATTTATACCCTTTTTGGCATTGTTTTTACATAGTTTTTAGTATGTTTTAGTTACTTTTTATTATATTTTTATTGGTTTTTATTCAAAAATCACATTTCTGGACTTTACTATGAGTTTGTGTGTTTTTCTATGATTTCAGGTATTTTCTGACTGAAATTGAGGGACCTGAGCAAAAATCTGATTTAGAGGCTGAAAAAAGACTACAGATGCTGTTGGATTCTGACCCTCCTGCACTCGAAATGGATTTTCTGGAGCTACAGAAGCCCAATTGGTGCGCTCTCAATTGCATTGGAAAGTAGACATCCTGGGCTTTCCAACAATATAGTCCATACTTTGCCCGAGATTTGATGGCCCAAACTGGCGTCCAAAGCCAGCCTAAAACTTTCTGGCATAAAACGCCCAAACTAGCACTAGAATTGGAGTTAAACGCCCAAACTGGCACCAAAGCTGGCGCTTAACTCCAGGAACAGCCTATGCACGTGTAAAGCTTAATGCTCAGCCCAAGCACACACCAAGTGGGCCCCGGAAGTGGATTTCTACAATATCTGTACTTAGTTACTTATTTTCTGTAAACCCTAGTAACTAGTTTAGTATAAAAACTATTTTTAGAGATTTATTTTAAATCTTTGGACGATCTTTTGATCGAGCTAATTATCTTTTCACGTTTGGAGGCTGGCTTCACGGCCATGCCTAGACCTCTTTCACTTATGTATTTTCTACAGTGGAGTTTCTGCACCCCATAGATTAAGGTGTGGAGCTCTGCCGTTCTTCCTGAATTAATGTAAGTACTATTGTTTTTCTTTCAATTCACGCCTACTTCTTCTCCAAGATATACTCTCGTACTTAATTCAGTTAAGTCAGAATGAAGGGGTGACCCGTGACAATCACCCACTCTTCGTTACTCGCTTAGCCAAGATCCGCGTGACTGACGACCACAAAGCGGTCTATATGATGTTCAACATAGTCATTGGATGACACCTGGAGTATATTCTCTTGGATATCTAATACACGGACCGAGTCCATCAAATTAATATCTTCGTGGTATAGGCTAGAATTATTGGCAGCATTCCTGGGATCCGGAAAGTCTAAACCTTGTCTATGGTATTCCGAGTAGGATCCGGGAAGGGATGTCTGTAAAGAGCTTCAAACCTGCGAATGTTGGGCGCAAGTGAAAGTCTGCAAAAGGATCAATGGATCCTATTCCGATGCTAGCGGGAACCGACAGATGATTAGCCATGCGGTAGCTGTACCTGGTATTTTTCATCCGAGACGAGAAATCCGACAGTTGATTAGCCATGCAGAAACCGTAGAAGACCATTTTCACTGAGAGGATCCTACAGCTTGCCATGGAAGGAAGTAACGCATAATTGGAAGAAGGCAATAGAAAAGCAGAGGTTCAGAAGCAACAAAGTATCTCCAAACGTTTATCTGAAATTCCCACCAATGAATTACATAAGTAACTTTATCTTATTTTATGATTTATTTATATTTTAATTATCAAATCCTCATAAACAATTGAATCTGCCTGACTGAGATTTACAAGATGACCATAGCTTGCTTTAAGCCGACAATCTCCGTGGGATCGACCCTTACTCACGTAAGGTTTATTACTTGGACGACCCAGTGCACTTGCTGGTTAGTTGTGCGGAGATGTGAAAAGTGTGAATCACGATTTTCGTGTACCACATGCTTCGGCGCTAGCCACGCGTGCGCGTTCTTTGTCCTGGGTGCACCATCGATCTATACGCGTCAAGCACGCGTGCGCGTCGTTTGCAAAACTTTGCCTCCAAATTTTAATCTGCCCAAAAACTCTGAGTAAATGAACGTAGCTCTCTCTTTTGAAAACGAGCGCCAAACACTTCCACACGTACGCGTGAATGACGCGTACGCTTGGGTCTTCAAAATTTGCCCCTGTCGCGGAAGCATCTTATGCGCGTGCGCATCGCTTACTGAGCGTGGCGTTCTTTCTTTGAACTCAATGTTACTCTGCTCTGCCCTTCTTCCTCTTCATTTTTCACCTAAAATTAACCAAACAAATACATCAAAGCCTTGGCATGATCATCAAATCTTGCATCTTTTATATTATCAACTAAATCTTGCAAGAAATCTAATGAGAATGCATAAAATTACCAATGTTTGATTGAATCAAGACAAACATGAAATTCTCACTCAAACACTTATTTGTTGCGTAAAAATGAATGAAAACCAAGTAAAAACTAATGAAATAGACTTGTGAAACTAGCCTAAGATGACTTGTCATCACAACACCAAACTTAAATTTTGCTTGTCCCCAAGCAAGGGGTAAAGCATAAGGAAAATTAATGGAAGCAGGGAAGTATATAAGCCCTTTATTGGAAGACACTAAATACTAATTGATGGGGTTTTCATGCATGGTATCTTATAGACTTTTATTCTATGACTGAGACATCAACACTCCTTTGGATCCTTACTTGAATTACAAAAAAAATGAGACTTGCTATTGCTTGGTCCTTAGTTTTTCTTGTTCTCTTTCTTGGCTGAGATTTATTGTTTGCTGAGGCTTAATGCTACGTCGTAAGGCAGCTTTTTAGAATAAGCTTTCAGCCCTAGTTGGTTCAAGATGCTAGGTGTTGAAACACCCCTATGGGCTTACTTGCTCAAGCCTCTCCTTAGCACACACCCATCATAGGCATTTAGCTCTATTTTGTTCTTTGGAAATTGATGCCCAGCACCTCTTTGGGTTACTAAATGCTTTGTCTCAAAGTAGCTCTTGATGGTAGACTTTTGGTTGGCAATCCTGGGTTAGTTAACCTAAGATGCCGGGTGATGAAGCACCCCTTAGAACCTAGTTATCCAACCTTATCTTTGTACAAGAACATCACAGGCATTTATCCAAATTTCCAGCCATTAGTGCCCAGCCTTTTTTATTTCTTTTTGTTTCTTTCTTTTTCTTTTTGTTTCTTTTATTTTGGACCTTTTTTCATTTGTCAAGTCTCATGAAATGCAACTCCAGTTCATATCACACAGTCATGCTCACATTCAGCCTTATTTATAAATCAACTAATGAACCAGCACATACCAACACATAACCTTATTCTGTCCCATATCATACTAGACTTTTACTCAGTCTCTATCTCAGAATTATTTTTCTTTTATTCAAGCATGAGAAACAAAGCATATAATTCAAGTAAGATGAAAGTGAATCAAGCACTTAGACTAGCAAGCCACAACAGCATGAAAACAAACAAACAGTAAATAAATCTAAGATGACACTACTCAACAAGGGACATTTGCACTTTCAATTAACATGTTTAAGCTAAAGTCAGTCAGAGAATAATACAACCACTTGGAATCCATTTTTTTCTCTGTGTCATCACCATTGTTGGGTTCCATATCCTTCCTTTGTTCATCTACATGATGATGTATCTTTCTTTCCAAGAGATTGAATGACTTTCTACAATAGATATTGAAAGTTGCTTGTTCTCCAAGCACTTGAGAGACAGTTAGCATGCATGTATGCTTGTGATTCTCTGAACCTAAGTTGGTGTGGGAATGATGAAGGGAAAAATGATTCCAACACAAAACTCACCGGCAAGTGTACCGGGTCGCATCAAGTAGTAATAACTCACAAGATTGAGATCGATCCCACAGGGATTGATGGATTGAGCAATTTTAGTTTGGTGATGAATTTAGTTAAGCAAATATTTGATGAATTGAGTGATTTTGATTGCCAGAACGTAAATTGCAAGTAATTAAATGTGCAGAAGGTAAATTGTGCAAAAAAATAGAGTGCAGAAGGTAAATTGATTGAATCTAAAGATGCAGAAAAGGTAAATTGCAAGTAACTTAAAGAACAAGATAGTAAAAGAGCTGAAACTTAAATTGCGAGAAAATTAAATTGCAAAAACTTAAAGTGCAAGAAAGGTAAATTGCTGAATCTAAATTGCTAAGAAATGTAAATTACTTGAAGAGTAAAAGGGATTTGGGTGCTAGGATTTGGAATTGAACAATAAATTGCAAATTAAAGTAAATCAGAGAGCTATGAGATGCAAGAACTCAAATCTGGATCTCAGTAGTAAGAACAGAAATGTAAAATTGCTTGAAGCAACAAATTAACAAGAAAGCTTAAATCAATTGTAAAATTCTAAAAGAGAAATCGAAGATTGAAGAAGAGCAATGAGATTAGCAATCAGATATAGACCTCAATTACTCCCTTGATCAAACAGAAAAGAAATTTGCCGAAGAAAATGAAGATGAAAATAGCAGAGAAGATTAAAATCCAATCCTTAGATCAATTGAGAAGAAAAGGAAGAGATGATTCTCAGAATTTGAATCAATGGAGCTCGTTAGTCTCAATTCAAGATCCAAAGCAGAAAAGTAGAAGTTCCAGAAGAAAAGAAAATGCAGAAAGAAAACCAGATCCAATTCCCAAATCCCAAATTCAAAACAAATGAAAATAAAAAGTGAAAACTAAAAATGAGCTAAAGGTCTTTTTTTACAAATCAAATTAACTCCTATTTATACACTTTCTATTTTTAATTTTCAAAACATGGAGTAGGCTTTTCAAATTGGTGAAGAAGTGGGTCCAAGATGGTATTTGATTGAAAATGGACCAAGGGTGCACTTGTTTGAAAATGGGTTGGAGCTATGCTCCAGTGGAGCGCTCAGTTAGAATTGTGAACGTAGCACAACACATGCTGCCTTGGTTCCCCTTTCGAGCTTTGGCTGCTCCCCTTTGTGCCAATTTCCTCTTGGTGTAGCGCTCGGTGAAGAGATGCGAACGTAGCGCTCCCTTGGAGCGTGGTTCCCTCTTCGATCCTTAGTGCTACCATTTTGTGAGCACTATGCTTTGCTTTTCTTGCTGAGCCATGCCCAAAAACGCTGGCCTTGATAGATGAGCGCTCCATTGGGATCTTCGAGCGCTATGCCTTGTTGCGCCTTGCTCTCCTTCCCTCTAATGTGCGAAAACGTTCATTCAAATGAAGGTAGCGCTCACTTATTCGGGTGCCAGTGCCTTGGTCTGTGGCACTTCTCACTAGCGTTCATTCTTTGAACGCTCTGCTCACTCTTTGAGCGCTACATGCCTTTACTTCCTTAAGCGCTGGCCTTGTTCCTTGGTTGAGTGCTACGCTTTTACGGCCATGGCCATGCTTTGGTAAGGCACGCTTTCATGGTTCTTTCTTTTCTTCACTATTTCTTCACCTACAAGCAACTAAACAAACATGTCAAAGTATCACCAAATTCACAAGGTTTCTAAATCATTCATAAAATCAATTAATTCTAGCTTAAACCCTATGCTTTTGTGTCAATTAAATGATGGTTGATTGGTTTAACATAACCATGAAAATCCACTCCAAATCACTTACTTATTGTGCAAGAAAGTGCATAAAACCTAATGAAACAAGTGAAAAATGCTTGAAAAGCTAGCGTAAGATGACTTGTCATCACAACACCAAACTTAAATCTTGCTTGTCCCTAAGCAAGCACTAAACATAAGAAGTAATGAAATGAAATAGAGAAGCATACATGTCCTTATTTAGCAGATAATTGAACTTGGTTCATGGGGTTTTATGCAGACAAACGTAGCTCAATTATTCTTAGCTATCTGATATGGAATATCTCTTTGATGGTTCACTAGAGTTGCTGCTATAATGCCTTGCTTTTTGATTGATCCCTGTTAGCTTTTTCTTTCTTTCTTTTGATTAGAAAGCTTATTTCTTAATGAAAGCTTGGTGGCAAGTGTTGCAGCAGCCTTTTGGCTCAATTTTTGCTCAACACTTCTTCACCACAGACACTTGGCTCACAATTTCTTCCTAGGAACATTGATGCCCAACATCTCTTTGGATTACTAAATTCTTTGTAACTAGGTTGCTCTTGATAATAAACTCTCGGTTGGCAATCATAGATTAGTTAATCCATGTGGCCATGTTTTGAAATACTCCTCAGAACCTAATTATTCAAGCATATCCTAGTACAAAAGCACCACAGGCATATGTCCTAAGGTCCAAGCTATTGGTGTCTAGCCTTATTGTTTGTTTCTTTGCCAATTCTTGGCTTTTCTTTTCTTTTTCTTTCTTACTTTGATCATTCTCAAGGGGGATATTCATTAATAAAAGGCTTTATAGCAGCACCCTAATTCACACTTCAGGGAACATTTTATTATGTAGCTTTTATTATTAAGCTAATCATTAAATCAAACAAGTACCACCACTGAATTTCATTCTAATTCCTACAACATTGGACAATCACTTTCTATTTCAAACATTTTTCTTTTAGTCATGAAGAAGGGAACAAAATAGAATTTAAGCAAATGATTGATAACAAGCACAATGCAGATCACTTGTAAGAAAACTACTTAGAATATGAAGGTGCAAAACATAAAGCATTTGGAGGCATATCATATTTCAGGTATGCATCATCCTTATTTAATTGAAAAACATAAAAGAAGCTCCACCACCTCCTAATTGTCGTGCTCCTTGCTCCTACTTGACTCTCCTTTCTTCTTCCTCTTCTTGGTTGCATCTTGAGGTTCTTCAACAGGGCACCTTCGATCCCAAATAGGGTCCATCAGACCTGAGAGTCCAGCCTCCTCCAACCCATGCTGCATATGTGCTGCATGTTGCTTGGTTCTTGCTCTCTGATGGTCTACCAACTCTTGGCATTGCTCAAATGGCTTGATTTGTGGGTTCAATGCTGGCATGCTATGGACTACATAATCTAACTTTGATTGGGTTTCTATATCATACTCCATTCTATCCACGTGTCTATGCTCTCCAATAGTATGATATATGTTCTTCCACTGATACAGATTCTGAGTGTATTCCCCATACTTGGCCTGTCGCAAAGACAATCTATTATATTATTCTTGAAAATTTGCTGATTGTTCCCTTTGCCCATCAAGAATATTTGTTTGAAATTCTTGTTGTTGAGCCATCATTTGTTGCTGCCATTTCTTTTGTCGTTCCATCATTTGGCGCTGCCAATTCTCTTGTTGCTCTCGATCCTTCAGATACTGCTCCTGTTGCCTCAAATATTGTTCTTGATGTTGCTCCTGTGCTCTCACGAATTACTGAGA
This sequence comes from Arachis ipaensis, assembly GCF_000816755.2. Taxonomy (NCBI): domain Eukaryota; kingdom Viridiplantae; phylum Streptophyta; class Magnoliopsida; order Fabales; family Fabaceae; genus Arachis; species Arachis ipaensis. The sequence goes on from NC_029786.2 coordinate 59,863,785, forward strand.
CATTTCTTCAATGGCTCTCTGTATTTGACTCAAATTCAGTGCACTAGAAGCTTGCTCTTCCTCCACTTGTGGTCTTCTTCTTCTTCCTTGGGATCTTCTTTCCTCTTGATTGTCATCATCAGTAGTACGTTCCATGCTTTGCCTTGTGATTCCTCTGCCTCCTTTTACCTTCTCTGTATCATCATCTTCAAATAGTACCCTAGCCCTGTTGTACAGCCTCAGAGTAGTGCTTGGGTGACCAAGCCTACTTGATTCGCTTGTATTCTCAGCCATCTCCTGAATGCTGTCTGCTATGAGCTGTGAGAGGTTGATTTCTCCTCCCTTTAAGATGCAATATGTCAGGATAGCTCGCTGGATTGTGACTTCTAAGGTGTTTGCAGTAGGGAGTATAGACCTCCTCACTATCTCATACCAACCTTTGGCCTCAGGTATGAGATCTATTCTTTTCAAGTGGCTTGGAGCTCCCTCTGAGTCCCTTTCCCAGTCTCTATCTTCAAAGCATAGCCCATGTAATATCTCGTCAGGGTCATTCTCACCCTGCAATCTTTCTTCAAAGCTAAGCTCTCCATAGGTTATTACTCTCAACTGTAGGGCCCTCATGACTGATGGTGGACTAAAATCTACCTCAACACCCCTGACATAGCTCTTATAAGGAGGGTTGTCTTGGCTTGTCTTCCCCTAGCATTTGCGTAGAATTCTCTTATCATGACTGCACTGATGTCTGTGAAAGGTTCACACAAAAGCTCACACCTCCTTTCCCGGGTAATTCTTCTCATGATAGGATACTCTCCATCCCTCAGTCTAAAGCCCATTTCTGGAATGACGTGCTTTGATTCCATGAGCCTATGATACCTTGATTCATGAAACTGAGACTTAAATCTCTTTGTATCATAAGTTGAAGTGATGCCAGGGCATCTTGGCCAGTTTTACTGACCTTTTCTTTATTGTTTTTAGGTTAGTTTCATGCATTCCCTTAGGAAATAAGCTAATTTTGGGTAGATATTCACTTACACCTTGATTCAAGCATACATTGTGTATTTTACATTATATCATGAGGATTTTGCATGAGTTTAGTGACAAATTGTATGTTGCATTACCCATGACTTGGACTAGAACTTTGATGCACTCTATTGCTTGATTTCAGGACCAAAGGAAGCAAGGAATGGGAGGTAACTTGCAAAGTTAATGAGAAAAGTGATTGCCAAATACGCTCTCGAAGCCATCATTGACCACGTTAAGAGTCACGTTAACTAAGTGATGCCAGGGCATCTTGGCCAGTTTCACTGACCTTTTCTTTACTGTTTTTAGGTTAGTTTCATGCCTTTCTTTAGGAAATAAGCTAGTTTTGGGTTAATATTCACTTATGCCTTGACTCAAACATACATTGTGCATTTTACATGATTTCATGAGGATTTTGCATAAGTTTAGTGACAAATATTATGTTGCATCACTCATGACTTGGACTAGAGCTTTGATGCACTTTGTTGCTTGATTTCAGGACCAAAAAGAAGCAAGAAAAGGGGAGGTAACTTGCAAAGATTAATGAGAAAAGTGATTGCCAATAACACTCTCAAAAAAAGCCATCAATGCCCACATTAGAGAGTCACGTTAACCAAGTTAACGTGAACTCTAACGTGGAAAAAAGAAGTTGAGCCAACGTTAGTGACACTCAACATTGTCACTAACGTTGGCAATTACTCATAAGTGGCCACGTTAGAAGCCACGTTAACCTAGTTAACGTGGCCTCTAACGTTAAGGGGGAGGGAGAGAAGCCAACGTTAGTGACACTCAACATTGTCACTAACGTTGGCCTATGGTGCTAAGTACCACGTTAACTCCCACGTTAACTTGGTTAACGTGGGAACTAACGTAGAGGATGAAGAGTTGTCGACAACGTTAGTGACACTCAACATTGTCACTAACGTTGAAGCAACCACACAACCCCCAAGAGTCACGTTAACTTCCACGTTAACTTGGTTAACGTGGAAGCTAACGATGAGAAATGAAGGATGAGCCAACGTTAGTGACACTCAACATTGTCACTAACGTTGGGATGGCTAAAAGATGGCCACGTTAGAAGCCACGTTAACCTAGTTAACGTGGACTCTAACGTGAGACCTAGGGGCACATTGGAACGTTAGTGACAATGTTGAATGTCACTAACGTTCTCGAAGGATGACAAAGCAACGTTAAAAGCCACGTTAACCTAGTCAACGTGAGCTTTAACGTGAAGCAAGAAGGGATACACTAGAATGTTAGTGACAATGTTGAGTGTCACTAACATTGGCTCAACTTCT
>NC_029786.2:59866131-59869943 GCF_000816755.2 Arachis ipaensis
ATTGGGTTAGGGAGCTCTGTTGTAATTTGATGAATCAATACTAATTTTCATTGTTCTTCTTCTATCTTTCCTCTTGATTTTACTTGAAAGCTTTCGGTCTTCATCCAATTGAGTAGTTATCTTGGAAGAGAAGCTATTAAAACTTGGATCTCTTTTGAACCTTGGAAGAGGAATGAAGAGATCAAGCTAGAAATGCTTTCTCATGCTGGACCAAATTGGGTTTGGATGGGTATATGACTGTAACCCTCTCAATACTTGGTTTGGGAAATGCATGTGGTATAATCAGTGACCATACTTCATCTCTTCTCATGAGCAATTGACCAAGGAATTGGCTATTGATCAAGATTTGAGAGATTGAATTGCAAGAAATTGCAATTCAATCACCTAAACAATGTAGACGCTCTGTTGGTCCAAAACAAGCTTATTACCCAGCAGCTGGCTGATCTCACCAAGAAGATGGAGATAAACCAAGTAGCAGTAATCTTCACTTCATCAACAACACAAGAAGGAGTAAACCAAGAAGCAGAAGGGAGTCAGGAGCAAGCCAACTACATTGGGAATTCACCAAGGAAAAACTATGATCCATACTCCAAGACTTACAACCCTGGATGGAGAAATCACCTGAATTTTGGGTGGGGAAGTGAGCAAGATCAAAACCAAGACCAGAGACGTTACAACTCTAACAACAATGCAGCTCACCAACAATTCACCCAGAGGACATCTCAACACCCCCACAACAACAACTCTCCACACACTTATCAAAACCAAAACAGCACATCTGCTCCGAATCACTCATCAATTGATGACAAGCTCTCTAAGATTGAAACCTTCATCGAAGGAATATGCAGAGACGTTCAAGACAGTACATCATTCAGAGAGGAAGTACAGTCAAACATGCAGAATCAAAATGCTGCCATCACAAAACTGGAGACACAAATCAGCTATCTTTTTAAGTAGCTTCCGAACCACAATTTTTGCTATGATGCCCATTCAAGCAAAAGGGAGGAGTGTCAAGCTATCACACTTAGGAGTTTGAAGGAACTGAAGGAACATCCCCAAAAACCACTAGAAGAAAGCTCAATTGAAAAGGAAGAGGAGCAAGATGGAATGCAACCCCCCACGCCAAGTTTGCAGAAAGAGAAAAAGATACCCCAACTCAACGTCTCAAGAGCTCCATACCCCCAGCTATTGAAGAAAAAGGAAGATGACAACCAGTTCTTGAGATTTTTGGAAATCTTCAAGAAGCTACAAATTAACATACCATTTGCTGAAGCCATAGAACAAATGCCACTTTATGCCAAGTTTTTGAAGGAGCTAATGACTAAGAAGAGAAGCTGGAAGAACAATGAGACTGTGATACTAACTGAAAAGTGCAGTGCTATCATTCAGCATAAACTACCTCAGAAACTGAAGGATCCTGGGAGTTTTCAGATCCCTTGCATTATAGGAGAAATCACAGTAGAAAAGGCTCTTTGTGACTTAGGGGCCAGCATCAATTTGATGTCAGTAGCTATGATGAGAAAGATGAAAATTGAGGAGGCTAAACCAACAAAAATGGCTCTATAACTGGTAGACCGATCGTTCAAATTCCCTCACGGGATAGTGGAGGATTTGCTAGTAAAAGTAGGAGATTTCATATTCCCAGCAGATTTTGTGGTGCTGGACATGCAGGAAGACGCCAAAACCTCCTTCATTTTGGAAAGGCCATTCTTGGCTACTGCTGGAGCTATCATTGATGTTCAAAAGGGTGACCTCACCCTTAGATTACACAATGAAAAGATGACATTCAATGTGTTCAAGGCCATGAGTTATCCACCGGAACAATTGGGGGAATGCATGAGGTTAGATGCACTTGAGGATGAAGTGCAGGAGAATTTTGAAGAAGATGAACTTGAAGAGAACGAGAGATTGGTGGAGGAAGAATCTGAATCAAGTGAAGAGGTAGCTATAACAGAAACACACATACCAGATGCACCAAAGGAAGGGAGCAAAAAATCAGAAGCACCCAAACTTGAACTCAAAGCATTGCCACCCACTCTCAAATATGCATATCTAGGAGAAAATGAAAACTACCCAGTGATCATAAATTCATCCCTCAGTCAAGATCAAGAGGACGAGCTACTCAATAATGCCCCTGTAACTTTCCAACGCTGCATGCTTTCTATCTTTTCAGATATGATAGAAAAATTCATTGAAGTTTTTATGGATGATTTCTCGGTATTCGGAGATTCTTTTCCTAGTTGCCTACATCACCTCGCCTTGGTATTGAAAAGGTGCCAAGAGACCAATTTGGTCTTGAAATGGGAAAAATGCCACTTCATGGTGACAGGGGGAATAGTCCTTGGTCATAAAGTCTCTCACCAAGGCATTGAGGTTGATAGAGCTAAAGTGGAACTTATTGAAAAACTACCCCCACCCAGTGATGTCAAGGCAATTAGAAGTTTTTTAGGGCATGCTGGTTTTTACAGAAGATTTATTAAAGATTTTTCAAAGATAGCCAAGCCCTTAAGAAATCTCCTCGTATCTGATACACCATTCATCTTTGATGAAACCTGCATGCTAGCATTTGCACATTTGAAAATGAGGTTATCCTCTGCTCCTATCATTTTCCCACCTGATTGGAACCTACCATTTGAATTGATGTGCGATGCATCTGATTTTGCAGTTGGGGCAGTGTTAGGACAAAGGAAAGATAACCTAGTTCGTGTGATATACTATGCTAGCAAAGTCCTTAATGAAACTCAAAGAAATTATACCACTACTGAAAAGGAGTTGCTAGCAATAGTTTTTGCATTTGACAAATTTAGATCATACCTCATTGGTGCTAAAGTGATCGTTTTTACAGATCACACAACACTTAAATATTTGTTTGCCAAGCAAGAATTGAAGCCAAGACTAATAAGGTGGATCTTACTGTTGCAGAAATTTGAGATTGAAATCAGAGACAAGAAGGGAGTGGAGAACAAGGTGGCAGATCACTTATCTAGAATCCCTTATGATCAAGGTGGAGAAAATGATACAAGTGTTAACGAGCTCTTCCCTGATGAGCAGTTGATGACAGTTCATAAAGCACCATGGTTCGCAGATATTGCAAATTTCAAGGCAACTGGAGCATTACCACCAGGGATCAATAAACATCAAAAGAGGAAGCTCATGAATGATGCAAAATACTTTGTCTGGGACGAGCCATATCTCTTCAAGAAATGTTCAGATGGAATTCTTAGAAGATGTGTCTCGGAAGAGGAAGGGAGAGAAGTCCTGTGGAACTGCCACGGTTCATGCTATGGCGGGCACTTTGGAGGGGACAGAACTGTAGCAAAGGTGTTACAAAGCGGATTCTTTTGGCCCACTCTTTTCAAGGATGCCAAAGAGCTAGTAAAAAGTTGCAATGAATTGCAAAGATCTGGAAACCTGCCCAAAAGAAACGCCATGCCACAAAATTTCATCTTGGAACTTGAACTGTTTGATGTGTGGGGAATTGATTTCATGGGACCATTCCCAACCTCATATGCAAACAATTACATCCTGGTAGCAGTAGATTATATTTCCAAGTGGGTAGAGGCTATTGCAACCCCAACTAATGATAACAAGGTAGTCATGAACTTCCCCAGGAAGAATATCTTTAGCCGGTTTGGAGTCCCAAGAGCCCTCATTAGTGATGGAGGGAGCCACTTTTGTAACAAACCACTAGAAGCTCTCCTCTTACGATATGGGATAAAACACAAAGTAGCCACACCTTACCATCCTCAAACAAGTGGGCAAACTGAGATATCTAACAGAGAGCTGAAGAGGATCCTAGAAAAGACTGTGGG
>NC_029786.2:59870026-59885357 GCF_000816755.2 Arachis ipaensis
GTCGAGCTAGCGACGATAAAAGAGTGCTCTGTTGGGAGGCAACCCAACCTTAGGTAGTTTCAATTTCATCCTTATTTCAATAAAGTCACAAGTGGTTTCCCCTGTATTGAAGGAGCTAAGTTTGGTGTTCCACCCCAGAACAATCTAAGAGTGATGGTGTAATTCTAAGTTTGGTGTTCCACTAAAGAACATTGGTTAGAATTACACCCCACTCCCAAAAGAACATTGCTAGCTCCATCCAACCAAGAGAAACCACTTAGGTGTAGTTAGACTATAGGTGATCATTGCTTTGTTGATAACAAGATATGAGGGTCTCTGCATATATGCAATGTTGCGCACTGGGCAAAGAACTAAGTTTGGTGTTCACACACCAAACTGAGTTCAAGAGGCACAAGCATACATATAAGCTAACTATGTCTCAAGTGCTTTGGGAACAAGCAACTTCCAGTGACCTTGTAGGAATCTTATAAGGAAATGGTGCACCTTCACCCAAAGAAGCGAGGCAACAAAAACTAGAAGGATGACAAAGAGAGAGAGGGACCATAGATCATCACCCGAAGGTTGTATTGTTACCTGATTCCATTGTACTTAGAATTGTTGAAAGTTGGAGGTCCGAATTGCACTTTTGATTTGTAGTTACTTGCAGTTGAACTTTTTTTCAAAATTCTGTCTTTTAAAGTTTTCCTTCTGAATAGGTCCATGATTTCTGGTTTAAATGTCACTGCATCATTCCCTTATTTACTTGCAAGCTTGTCCCTTTTTATCAATTGAAAAAGAGAATGATTATAGTTGTAAAAGACCAGAGTGGAGTTGAAATTGTGGAAGTGCATTCATGAATCTTTGGGGTAGTCATAAGTTAGCTAAGTTGGTTCAACCACAAGGCTAGGAGGACAACTATCTATCCTGAATACGTTGCTTTGGATACACTCATGAGACTAAGTTAATAACAAGATCCTAAGAAGAGAAAAGGGAAAGAACAATGGAAGTGAAAAACAAAAGAAAAAGAGTAAGCAATAAGGCTAGGCATCAATGGTTTTAAGCTTGAGGCAAGTGTCTGTGGTGCTCCTGTGTGAGGGATCTACTTGGATGAATAAGCTCTTAGGGGTGCTTTATCACTTGGTAACTTGGGTTAACTAACCCGGGATTATCAGCTGAAAATCCACTATCAAGAGTAACCCTCACTACAGAGCATTTAGTAACCCAAAGAGGTGCTGGACACCAAGGTCTCAAGAAATGAAAATAAATAAACTATATGCCTGTGGTGTGTATGTATGGGGGAGAGACTTGAGGGAGTAGGTCCTTAGGGGTGCTTCAACACCTAGCACCTTGAACCAACTGGTTCGGGAGTGTTGGCTGAAAGCTTATCTTAAAGAGTTGCCCCCTTAAGACTAACTAAATAACAAGATCCTGATAAGAAAAAGGGGAAAAGAAAAATGAAAGTGAAAAAAAAATAAATAAAAGAAAAAGTGTAAGCAATAAGGCTAGGCACCAATGGTTTTAATCTTGAGGCATGTGTCAAGAATAGTTCTGGAGGCTGAAGAACCACCCTCTATATTTTACTTTCTTTGCAATTTCTAGTTTTATGATGTATTCTCCATCTTTGTTTTCATTTTCAAGAGCTATGAACAACTAAACCCCCTAAACCCCGTTAGGGAGCTCTGTTGTAATTTGATGGATCAATACTAATTTTCATCATTCTTCTTCTATCTTCTGAGATAAAAATGAACTTGATCCAGAGAATTGCAACATCTCCTAAGCCCAATGAACTCCCCATCTCTAATCTTACCCATTCTCTTTAATTTCTGCCATTTACTTTTATGAGCAAATCCCCCATTCCCATTTACAATTCTGCAATTTATTTTCAGTCATTTACTTCCAGTCCTTTAATTCTGGCATTTACTTTTCTGTTATTTACATTCCCGCCATTTTATTTTCTGCAACTCTCAATCCAATTTCTGGATTCGCTCAACTAGAACATTCTTCTAATTAAAGTTGCTTGATCAATCAATCCCTGTGGAATTCGACCTCACTCTATTGTGAGTTTTTACTTGACGACAACTTCGGTACACTTGCCGAAGGAAGATTTGTTGAGAGACAAGTTTTCCCCGCATCACTAAGCTAACGTGAACTCTAACGTGGAGAGGGGAAGTTAAGCCAACGTTAGCGACACTTAACATTGTCACTAACGTTGGCAAATGCTCATAAGTGGCCACGTTAGAGTCCACGTTAACTTAGTTAACGTGGCCTCTAACGTTAAAAGGGGGAAGAAATGCCAACGTTAGTGACATTCAATATTGTCACTAACGTTGGCCTAAGGAGAAACATACCATGTTAACTCCCACGTTAACTTGGTTAACGTGGGAGCTAACGTAAGAAGCAAGAGTGGTCGACAACGTTAGTGACACCCAACATTGTCACTAACGTTGGAAGCAACCACACAACCCCCCAAGGAGCCACGTTAACTTCCACGTTAACTTAGTTAACGTGGAGGCTAACGTGTGAAAAAAAGGGTAAAAGAAACGTTGGAAATAACCACACAAGCCACTAAGAGCCACGTTAACTTCCACGTTAACTTAAGTTAACGTGGAAGCTAACGTTGATGAGTGAAAGAAATGCCAGCGTTAGTGACATTCAACATTGTCACTAACGTTGGGGATGGCTAAGCATGGCCACGTTAGAAGCCACGTTAACCTAGTTAACGTGGATTCTAACGTGAGACATAGGGGCACCTTGGAACGTTAGCGACAATGTTGAGTGTCACTAACGTTCTCGAAGGATGGCAAGCCCACGTTAAAGAGCCACGTTAACTAAGTTAACGATACATGTGGTATAATAAGTGACCATACTTCATCTCTTCTCATGAGCAATTGACCAAGGAATTGGCTATTGATCAAGATTTGAGAGATTGAATTTGTAATTCAATCAATTAAGATTGCCAAGGAGATCAATGAGTGCATTGATTGAGGAAGAGATGAAAATGAACTTGATACGGAGAATTGCATCATCTCCTAAGCCCAATGAACTCCCCATCTCTGATCTTACCCATTCTCTTTAATTTCTGCCATTTAATTTTATGAGCAAATCCCCCATTCCCATTTACAATTCTGCAATTTACTTTCAGTCATTTACTTCTAGTCCTTTAATTCTAGCATTTACTTTTCTATTATTTACATTCCCGCCATTTTATTTTCTGCAATTCTCAACCCAAATTCTGGATTCGCTCAACTAGAACATTCTTCTAATTAAAGTTGCTTGATCAATCAATCCCTGTGGGATTCGACCTCACTCTATTGTGAGTTTTTACTTGACGACAAATTCGGTACACTTGCCGAAGGAAATTTGTTGAGAGACAGTTTCCACCCGCATCAAGTTTATGGTGCCGTTGCCGGGGATTGATTGTGCATCAACAATGATTAAATTGGAAGATGACTAGATTGAGCATTTTTCTTTTGTGAATTTTATTTTCTGTTTGAGTGATTTACTTTCTGTTTTAGTTAAACTTCTTCCCTTCCCCCACTACTCTTTTGTTTTTCTTTGTTATTTTCAATTCTGTTTGCTAACCCACTAACTGTTTGATATATTGCATCACCCACAACTAACAGTAATTCTGACAAAAATACTTTCTGCACCTATCTTTTCTTGCTTGCACTTGATGGTTGTATGACAGGGAGAAGAAGCGGGGCTTCAACTTCCTTCGATTCTGAACCTGAGAGGACCTTCCTTAGATTAAGGAGGGAGGCAAGAGGAAAGAAAGTGGTTGGTGCTGAGGAAGAGGAGGAATTCTTTGAACCAAACATGGAAGACAACATGGAAGACAACATGGAAAACCATCATGAAGAAGAGAATCACAACCATGGGGAAGGAGGTAGAGCAAATCTTGCTGGGGAGGATAAAAGAGTTTTGGGCTCTTACATCAATCCAAACCCAGGCAATTGTGGAAGTAGCATCCAATAGCCAACAATCCATGCCAACAACTTTGAACTTAAACCACAGCTCATCACCCTTGTTCAGAACAACTGTTCGTTTGGAGGAGGTGTTCAAGAAGACCCCAATCAACATTTAACCACCTTCCTGAGAATATGTGACACAGTGAAGTCTAATGGTGTTCATCCTGACGCCAATAGACTGCTCTTATTTCCATTCTCACTCAAGGACAAGGCAGCCAAGTGGCTGGAATCTTTCCCAAGGGAAAGCTTGACAACTTGGGAAGATGTCGTGAACAAATTCTTAGCAAGATTTTACCCTCCTCAAAGAATCAATAGGCTGAGAGCTGAGGTCCAAACTTTCAGGCAACAAGATGGTGAAACTTTGTATGAAGCATGGGAGAGATTTAAGGACCTCACAAGGAGGTGTCCACCTGACATGTTCAACGAATGGGTGCAGCTGCACATTTTCTATGAAGGGCTCTGTTATGAGTCAAAGAAGGCCATAGACCATTCATCCGGAGGATCCTTGAACAAAAAGAAAACCATTGAGGAGGTATAGATGTCATTGAAACAGTAGCAGAGAATGACTACTTCTATGCTTTCGAAAGAGGGAACACAAGAGGAGTAATAGAGCTAAACAATGTAGATGCTCTGTTGGCCCAAAACAAGCTCATTACCCAGCAGCTGGCTGACCTCACCAAGAAGATGGAGAGGAACCAAGTAGCAGCAATCTCCACTTTATCAACAATCCAAGAAGGAGTGAATGAAGAAGTAGAGGGTAGTCAGGAGCAAGCCAACTACATTGGGAATTCACCAAGGCAAAACTATGATCCATACTCCAAGACCTACAACCCTGGATGGAGAAACCACCCAAACTTTGGGTGGAAAAGCCAGCAAGATCAAAACCAAGACCAGAGACATTACAACTCCAACAACAATGCAGCTCACCAACAATTCACACAGAGGACATCTCATCACCCCCACAATAACACTTCTCCACACGCCTATCAAAACCAAAACAGCACATCTGCTCCGAATCACCCATCAATTGATGACAAGCTCTCTAAGATTGAAACCTTACTTGAAGGAATATGCCAAGAGATTCAAGAAAATAAGGTGTTCAAAGAGGAGGTGCGAGCCAATATTAAGAACCAGGGAGAGACCATTAGGAAGCTGGAATTACAGGTGGGATATTTAGCTGAGAAGATTCCCAAACCTACTGATAGCTTCCAAAGTGACACAGAGAAAAACCCCAAAGGAGAAGCAAAGAAAGTAAGATGGGAAGATTGCAAAATGGTCACTACAAGTGATCAAGAGACTGAAGACAAGCATGGCAAACCTTTCGAACAAACTGATGACAACTCAACAAAGAAGGAGGATAGAGATCAGCAAGAACCAGAAATCTCACAACAAGAGCTGCTAAAGCTCTATGCACCCTTTCCTCAACTGCTCAATGGTGCTGTGGGAAAGAGAATATACTCGAGGTTCCTAGACTTGTTTGCATCTCTGCATGTAAACATACCATTCATCAAGGCAATTCAACAAATGCCTGCATTCATCAAGTATTGAGAATCCATGATGAACGACTCAGCTTCAATGTTTTCAAACTCTCACAAGAAACAGATCAAGAGGATAAGGGACTAAGCATAGATCTCGCAACAGACTTTGTCATCCTGGACATGGAAGAGAGTCACACTCACCCAATCATATTGGGAAGACCATTCCTAGCTATGGCCAGAGCACTTATCGATGTAGAGAAAGGGGAGCTAATATTGAGAATCCATGATGAACGACTCAGCTTCAATGTTTTCAAACTCTCACAAGAAACAGATTAAGAGGACAAGGGACTAAGCACAGATGATAATGAGACGCTGAAAGATGAGACAAGCACTGAAGCACAGCCAGTTCATTCTGAGATCCCCTTAATTGATAAACAAGGAAAACAGCAATTGCCACAGCTCAAAGAAAAGTTGGAGGAACCTAAACCTCTAGAGGCAGGAATAGACAACATCACAACTCCTTTAGAAAAAGAGGTCACCGAGGGCAAGGCAACCTCAAAAGAAACAAAGAAGAAGGTACCAAGGAGGTGGAGAAACAAGAAGATCCCTACGGAAGACTTCTCTCCAGGGGATAGAGTTGTCTCAGCTTACTTCCCAGATATTCCCCCTAATCTCCCCACTATACCATCTCAGTTACCTAAGGTCTTCACTATCAACAGAGTTCTTTCCCTGGAACATGTAGAAATTATTGATCCAACCAATGGATATAAGTCCACAGCAAGAGGGGAGGACTTTAAGCACTACCAACCACCCTGATGAGGGAAAAACGTCAAGCTAGTGACGCTAAAGAAGCGCTTCATGGGAGGCAACCCATGTTTTATATGTTTTTAGAAAATAGTGAAAAAAAATCAATGTTTATGAATTTCAACGCCAAACTTGACAAACACTTAGTGACATCTTTATCATGCAGTATATAGTGAAGAACAAGTTTGGTGTTCAAAGCAGAACACTTGGAGCTTTGAACAAAACTTTTCATCGCAGTGCTCCAAACTAAGTTTGGTGTCACCCCATGGTGCCATCAATCTGCCTATAAGGATACACAAGTAGTTAGTTAGTTGAAGTTCATAAATAAACAAACTCTTTTTCTTCTCTTTATTATTCTAGCCGTAGAGTTTGATTTTTTATGATATTAATTTCCTTATTTTAATTCTTATAGGAAAACGGAAAGGGATATTATAGGAGAGTGATTGGACAGTTAAACAAAGAAAGTTCGGACACCACAAAAGGAGGGACTACACACTTGTTCCGAAAAGGGAATGCATTGGAAAATGTTGCCATGCAACATTGGAAAAATGGGACCCCTAAAAGACCGAGCAATCTCATTCATAAAGTGATGATCCTTGTCTTTTATCCATGCATCACCCCAATCGTCCATCAAGTAACCACCCCATCAATCCACACCCTCCATTCTCTCACAACTTCTCTATATAAATGAACCTTGTTCCCGTACCCACCTTCATTATCATTACCCACTCTTCACCACTCTCCATTTCGGTACAAGACATTCCCTACCCCATTAAAAACCTTTTTCCCACCTCACTCTCTTCATTGCAATAAAACCCTAAACAACCAAAAATCTCCACAACTTTGCCACCTTCACATATTAACTATCATTAATGGCGTCTTCGGGTTCTAAAAGAAGGAAAGGAAAGGAACCCATGGAAGAACACCCATATGATGAAAAGAGATTTAGAAGCTTGCATTACAGGTGGATGGTTGATAAGGAAATCATTTATGAGCTGGGATTTCAAGTTAAAAAGACTGAGTGCCCCGAAATCATAGAGAAGATAGAAAGGAGAAGATGGGAGCTCCTCACTGACCCGATCATTAAGGTGAATGCAAACCTCATAAGAGAATTTTATGCAAATGCGGTTCGATATGATAAGAAGGATGAGTCCTATACAAGCTTTGTGAGAGGAAAGATGGTGGACTTCGGTCCCATGAGTGTCATGAGGGCATTGAAGCTACGGTCTATACAGTTTGAAGAAGAAAGCTATCATTCAAGATTAGACAACCCCAAGTACGACCAGTTTCTGCAAGATATTTGTGTACCAGGAGCTGACTGGGAAAGGGGTGCGGAAAATAAACCAAAGTTCATCAAGAGAACAGATCTCACTCCTGAAGCCAAGGGGTGGTTTGAGCTAGTGAGAAGGCCTATTCTCCCAGCTGTAAAAAACTCGGAGGTGAATGTCAAGAGAGCCACAATGGTGCATTGTACACTAAAGGGAGGAGAAATCAAGGTCCATGAACTCATAGCTGAAGGCATTAGAAAGATGGCAGAGAAAAGCGACTCAAGAGGAACGATAGGTTACCCCAGCACTATTTACCGAATATGCAAGAAAGCTGGGGTGGTTTTTGAAGATGAGGACCCCGTGTGGATAAAGGAAGGTATCCCAATAACTGTACGAAGGATGAATGCTGCAGCATCCCCCCTGCCTCAACGGAAGCAAAGGAAGAGAACAGTCCCTCAAGTAGTGGAAGGACAAGTCTTAGAGGGGCAAGCACCACAGACCTTGGACATGCACTAATTGCAGGAAGCCATTGATGGCTTGTCTAAACAATATTTGGAGAGCCAAGGAGCATAGAAAGAGCTTCAATTACAGATGATGGGGTAGCAAGAGGAAGCACTCTCAAGATGGATGACTCAGCAAGGTGAGTGGCAAAGGCAAATAATGGAACAGCAACTAAGTCAAGGACAACAATGGGGAGAAACATTCAACAGGATGGAACAAAGGCAAAATGAGCAACAAGAATTCATCCAGAGGCTAATCAACATCCAAGCACATCAAGGGGCACACATACATGAGATGCATCGAAGATAAATAGAACAGGTAGAACTATTAGACGAGCAAAGGGCATTCACAGAAGGAGTTTACATGAGCGAGACAGGACATCACATAAACACTCAAGCCAGGCTCGGCTACTTAGTGGGACAGCTACCAATATTGCATCCATGAATAGCCAGGTATGAAGAAATGAAGGATGAATTAGCACGAGAGGAAAGACAAAGGGTGGAAGAGAGTCATGAGTCAGTGAGGAAGGCACTTGAGGATTGGAAGCAAGCAAGATTGGCACGGATGCGAGGAAATGCAAGAGGAAACAAGGAGGACAAGCAAAGAAAAGAGCATGGACATCCACAACAGTAAAAGGTGGTGGAGTTCCTTCTTTATTCCACCTTTCTCTATGTTTTAAATAAGGAAGATCTTGTATGAAATAGAACTTGCTTCCATGTTATGTTTAAACCTTTTTCAATTCTGTCGTTTAAGTCTTTGGTATTAAAGAAGGTCTCTGTGTGCTAGTCTTTATGTCACTGCATCCTCCTTAACTTACCTGTATGCTTGTTCCTTTTGAATCAAATGAAGAGAGAATGTTTATATTTCAAAAGACCAGAGTGGAGTTCATACTATGGAGTACATTCATGAGTTTGTGGTATGATCATAAGTTAGCTAAGTTGGTTCAACCATAAGGTGGGATGACAAATATCTGGCCTGAATACTTTGCTTTGAATATACTCATGAGACTAAGTATATGACAAGATCCTAATAAGAGAAAGAGAAAAGAATAATGAAAGTGGAAAAATAAAAGAAAAAGAGTAAGCAATAAGGCTAAGCACCAATGGTTTTGATCTTAAGATATGTGTCTGTGGTGTTCCTGTGTGAAGGATCTACTTGGATGAATAAGCTCTTAGGGGTGCTTTATCACTTGGTAACTTGGGTTAACTAACCCGGGATTATCAGCTGAAAGTCCATTATCAAGAGTAACCCTCACCACAGAGCATTTAGTAACCCAAAGAGGTCCTGGACACCAAGGCTCAAGAAGGAAAATAAATGAACTATATGCATGTGGTGTGTATGTATGGGGGAGAGACTTGAGGGAGTAAGTCCTTAGGGGTGCTTCAACACCTAGCACCTTGAACCAACTGGTTCGGGAGTGTTGGCTGAAAGCTTATCTTAAAAAGTTGCCCCCTTACAGAGCACTTAGCCTAAGAACACCAATAAGCTCTGAAATGACAATAAAGGGATCAATGAATAAAAGAAGGGATCAATGAATAAAAGTCTCATGGGATGTAAGCAAAGTGAGTGTTTTAGGACATGATAAAGGTCTGAAAGCCAGTAAAGGAATGAACCTAAGTTGCTATACATGAAACCACCATAAAATCAGTGATATGACTTCCACAAGAATGACTCATTTCTCTTGGCATTCCATTCATCATTCTCTTGTTCCAGTACTTGCTTAGGGACAAGTAAGCTTTAAGTTTGGTGTTGTGATGCCAGGGCATCTTGGCCAGTTTCACTGACCTTTTCTTTACTATTTTTAGGTTAGTTTCATGCATTCCCTTAGGAAATAAGCTAATTTTGGGTAGATATTCACTTACACCTTGATTCAAGCATACATTGTGCATTTTACATTATTTCATGAGGATTTTGCATGAGTTTAGTGACAAATTATATGCTGCATTGCCCATGACTTGGACTAGAACTTTGATGCACTCTATTGCTTGATTTCAGGACCAAAGGAAGCAAGGAATGGGAAGTAACTTGCAAAGTTAATGAGAAAAGCGATTGCCAATAACGCTCTCGAAGCCATCATTGACCACGTTAAGAGTCACTTTAACTAAGTTAACGAGAACTCTAACGTGGAGAGGGGAAGTTGAGCCAACGTTAGTGACACTTAACATTGTCACTAACGTTGGCAAATGCTCATAAGTGGCCACGTTAGAGTCCACGTTAACTTTACTTGAAAGCTTTCGATCTTTATCCAATTGGGTAGTTATCTTGGAAAAGAAGCTATTCAAACTTGGATCTCTTTTGAACCTTGAAAGAGGAATGAAGAGATCAAGCTAGAAATGCTTTCTCATGCTGGACCAAATTGGGTTTGGATGGGTATGTGACTATAACCCTCTTAATACTTGATTTGGGAAATGTATGTGGTATAATAAGTGACCATACTTCATCTCTTCTAATGAGCAATTGACCAAGGAATTGGCTATTGATCAAGATTTGAGAGATTGAATTTGTAATTCAATCAATTAAGATTGCCAAGGAGATCAATGAGTGCATTGAATGAGCAAGAGATGAAAATGAACTTGATCCGAAGGATTGCAATATCTCCTTAGCCCAATGAACTCCCCATCTCTGATCTTACCAAGTCTCTTTAATTTCTACCATTTACTTTTATGAGCAAATCCCCCATTCCCATTTATAATTCTGCAATTTACTTTCAGTCATTTACTTCCAGTCCTTTAATTCTAGCATTTACTTTTCTGTTATTTACATTCCCGCCATTTTATTTTCTGCAATTCTCAACCCAAATTCTAGATTCGCTCAACTAGAACATTCTTCTAATTAAAGTTGCTTGATCAATCAATCCCTATGGGATTCGACCTCACTCTATTGTGAGTTTTTACTTGACGACAAATTCGGTACACTTGCCGAAGGAAATTTGTTGAGAGACAGTTTCCACCCGCATCAAGTTTATGGCGCCGTTGCCGGGGATTGATTGTGCATCAACAATGATTAAATTGGAAGATGACTAGATTGAGAATTTTTCTTTTGTGAATTTCATTTTCTGTTTGAGTGATTTACTTTCTGTTTTAGTTAAACTTCTTCCCTTCCCCACTACTCTTTTGTTTTTCTTTGTTATTTTCAATTCTATTTGCTAACCCACTAACTGTTTGATATATTGCATCACCCACAACTAACAGTAATTCTGACAAAAATACTTTCTGCACCTATCTTTTCTTGCTTGCACTTGATGGTAGTATGACAGGGAGAAGAAGTGGGGCTTCAACTTCCTTCGATTCTGAACCTGAGAGGACCTTCCTTAGATTAAGGAGGGAGGCAAGAGGAAAGAAAGTGGTTGGTGCTGAGGAAGAGGAGGAATTCTTTGAACCAAACATGGAAGACAACATGAAAGACAACATGGAAAACCATCATGAAGAAGAGAATCACAACCATGGGGAAGGAGGTAGAGCAAATCATGCTGGGGAGGATAAAAGAGTTTTGGGCTCTTACATCAATCCAAACCCAGGCAATTGTGGAAGTAGCATCCAAAAGCCAACAATCCATGCCAACAACTTTGAACTTAAACCACAGCTCATCACCCTTGTTCAGAACAACTGTTCGTTTGGAGGAGGTGTTCAAGAAGACCCCAATCAACATTTAACCACCTTCCTGAGAATATGTGACACAATGAAGTCTAATGGTGTTCATCCTGACGCCTATAGACTGCTCTTATTTCCATTCTCACTCAAAGATAAGGCAGCTAAGTGGCTGGAATCTTTCCCAAGGGAAAGCTTGACAACTTGGAAAGATGTCGTGAACAAATTCTTAGCAAGATTTTACCCTCCTCAAAGAATCAATAGGCTGAGAGCTGAGGTCCATACTTTCAGGCAACAAGATGGTGAAACTTTGTATGAAGTATGGGAGAGATTTAAGGACCTCACAAGGAGGTGTCCACCTGACATGTTCAACGAATGGGTGCAGCTGCACATTTTCTATGAAGGGCTCTCTTATGAGTCAATGAAGGCCGTAGACCATTCATCCGGAGGATCCTTGAACAAAAAGAAAACCATTAAGGAGGCTATAGATGTCATTGAAATAGTAGCAGAGAACGACTACTTCTATGCTTCCGAAAGAGGGAACACAAGAGGAGTAATGGAGCTAAACAATGTAGATGCTCTGTTGGCCCAAAACAAGCTCATTACCCAGCAGCTGGCTGACCTCACCAAGAAGATGGAGAGGAACTAAGTAGCAGCAATCTCCACTTCATCAACAATCCAAGAAGGAGTGAATGAAGAAGTAGAGGGTAGTCAGGAGCAAGCCAACTACATTGGGAATTCACCAAGGCAAAACTATGATCCATACTCCAAGACCTATAACCCTGGATGGAGAAACCACCCAAACTTTGGGTGGAAAAGTCAGCAAGATCAAAACCAAGACCAGAGACATTACAACTCCAACAACAATGCAGCTCACCAATAATTCACACAGAGGACATCTCAACACCCCCACAACAACACTTCTCCACATGCCTATCAAAACCAAAACAGCACATCTGCTCTGAATCACCCATCAATTGATGACAAGCTCTCTAAGATTGAAACCTTACTTGATCAGACTGGCTGACAAAGCTCAAAAGCAAGCAATAGGAGTGGTGGAAAATGTGTTGCTAAAGGTTGGGAAATACTTTCTCCCAACAGACTTTGTCATCCTGGACATGGAAGAGAGTCACACTCACCCAATCATATTGGGAAGACCATTCCTAGCTACGGCCAGAGCACTTATCGATGTAGAGAAAGGGGAGCTAATATTGAGAATCCACGATGAACGACTCAGCTTCAATGTTTTGAAACTCTCACAAGAAACAGATCAAGAGGACAAGGGACTAAGCACAGATGATAATGAGACACTGAAAGATGAGACAAGCACTGAAGCACAGCTAGTTCATTCTGAGATCCCTTAATTGATAAACAAGGAAAACAGCAATTGCCACAGCTCAAGGAAAAGTTGGAGGAACCTAAACCTCTAGAGGCAGGAAAAGACAGCATCACAACTCCTTTAGAAAAAGAGGTCACCGAGGGCAAGGCAACCTCAAAAGAAACAAAGAAGAAGGTACCAAGGAGGTGGAGGAACAAGAAGATCCCTACGGAAGACTTCTCTCCAGGGGATAGAGTTGTCTCAGCTTACTTCCCAGATATTCTCCCTAATCTCCCCACTGTACCATCTCAGTTACCTAAGGTCTTCACTATCAACAGAGTTCTTTCCCTGGAACATGTAGAAATCATTGATCCAACCAATGGATATAAGTCCACAGCAAGAGGGGAGGACTTTAAGCACTACCAACCACCCTGATGAGGGAAAAACGTCAAGCTAGTGATGATGCGTATTTTCGGAAAACGGAAAACGAATTCCAAATATACAAAGCTAACCGGCAAGTGCACCGGGTCGTATCAAGTAATAAAACTCACGGGAGTGAGGTCGATCCCACAGGGATTGAAGGATTGAGCAATTTTAGTTTAGTGGTTGATTTAGTCAAGCAAATCAAGAGTTGATTTGAGTGGTTTGTATTCGACAGAAGCTAAATTGCATGAAATTTAAAAGGGAGAGGGACAATTGCAGTAAATTAAAGAGCATAGAAAGTAAATGTGCTGAATCTTAAAGTGCAAGTAATATAAATTGCAGAAACTTAGATTGCAAGAAATGTAAATTGCAGAATCTTAAAGTGCAAGAAATGTAAATGGCTTGAATTGTAAAGGGAATTGGGAATTGGATTTGCAGAATTTTAACAAGGAAAGGTAAAATGCAATAAACAGAAAAGTAGAAGATGACTTGAATTAAACCGGATCTAAAACGGAAATGAGAGAAAGCTTGGTGTAGCAATGAAATAAAGAAATTGAAATTTAAAACTGTAGATCTCAGGACTCAAGAGACTAGATAGCTGAGTCTAGATCTCACTGCCTTCCTAGATCCAGTAAGAACAACTGCAAAGGAAATAAAGAAGTGTAAATTGCAGAGAGAGTAGAAGAAGAAGCAATGAACAGAAATTGAATTTTGATTATGCAGAAAATTAAACAAGATCCGAAGGTGAGATTGAAACAGAAGTTCTTCAATTCTCCACCTAAGATCCCAAGCAAGAAAAGTAAAGAGTGCTCAACAAGAACCAGGAAGAAGAGAGATTGGTGCACGAATTGTGAATCACACTTTTCACAACGCGTACCACTAACCAGCAAGTGCACTGGGTCGTCCAAGTAATACCTCACGTGAGTAAGGGTCGAATCCCACGGAGATTGTTGGTTTGAAGCAATCTGTGGGAAAGGCGAATGGCCCAACTCTGATAATCATGTCCTCAATCACGCCTGATGGGTATTTAGTGGAACCATCAGCAAGTTGGAGACATATTCGGGTTGGTTTAACTTCTTCAGTTAAGCCAAGTTTCCTGATAGTGGATGCAGGTATTAGGTTGATGCTTGCCCCAAGATCGCATAAAGCTGTCTTGGTGCAATTACCTTCTAATATGCATGGTATCAGAAAACTCCCAGAATCTTTAAGCTTTTCAGGAAATCTCTTCAGAATAACTGCACTGCATTCTTCAGTGAGGAGAACTCTTTCTGTTTCTCTCCAATCCTTTTTATGACTCAAGATCTCTTTCATGAACTTGGCATAAGAAGGTATTTGCTCAAGTGCTTCTGCAAATGGAATCTTTATTTCAAGAGTCCTGAGATAGTCTGCAAAGCGAGCAAATTGCATATCCTGCTCCTCTTTCCGGAGTTTTTGAGGATAAGGTATCTTGGCTTTATATTCTTCAACCTTAGTTGCTGCAGGTTTATTGCCTACAGAAGTGGTTGAAGAAGCCTTTTTAGAGGGGTTGTTATCAGCATCTGTGTGTGTCTGATCCCTCACTGGCAATTGAGTTCCAGAGTTAGAAGCTGGAGTGACGTTAAACGCCAGCTCACTGTCTGTTCCTGGCGCCTGAACGCCAGAAATGTGCCCATTTTGGGCGTTCAACGCTGGATTCTGCCCTATTTGGGCGTTCAACACCAGATTCTTGCCCATTTCTGGCGTTGAACGCCAGTCTTGCCTTGTTTCTGGCGTTGAACGCCAATTTTGGGCATGGTCTGGGCGTTCAGCGCCAGCCCTCCACCAATTCTCTGGCGTTTTAGCGCCAGAATCATTTTTCCCTGGGCTCTTACTGTCCTCAGGTGAATCTTTGGTGGGTTGCTCATTTCTTGGCTTTTTGATGCCTTGAGGTGGGGTATTTAATGTCTTCCCACTTCTTAATTGAATTGCTTGGCATTCTTCTGTTATTTGCCTTGACAGCTGCTGCTTTGTTTGCTTAAACTGTTCT
>NC_029786.2:59885485-59893379 GCF_000816755.2 Arachis ipaensis
AGATGATGCAGAGGCCCACTTCTGGGGCCCACTTGGTGTGTGCTGGGGCTGAGAATTAAGCAATCCACGTGCAGAGGCCATTTGTGGAGTTGAACGCCAGTTTTTGTGCCAGTTTGGGCGTTCAACTCAAGCTTTTGATCCTTTTCTGGCGCTGGACGCCAGAATTGGGCAGAGAACTGGCGTTGGACGCCAGTTTACGTCGTCTATCCTTGTGCAAAGTATGGACTATTATATATTGCTGGAAAGCCCTGGATGTCTACTTTCCAACGCAATTGGAAGCATGCTATTTCGAGTTCTGTAGCTCGAGAAAATCCACTTTGAGTGCAGGGAGGTCAGAATCCAATAGCATCAGCAGTCCTTTTTCAGCCTGAATCAGATTTTTGCTCAGCTCCTTCAATTTCAGCCAGAAAAATACCTGAAATTACAGAAAAACACACAACTCATAGTAAAGTCCAGAAATATGAATTTTTCCTAAAAACTAATGAAAATAGACTAAAAACTAACTAGAACATACTCAAAACTATCTGAAATTAACCCCAAAAAGCGTATAAAATATCCGCTCATCAGAGATCAATTCTCCTCCCCAATTCTCTAGAATTCTAAAACAACAAAACAAAAATGTAAAGTGAGTTCTCTACTGTAAGTTTTATGAAAATTCTAAAAGGAAGCTCTCCAAAAACTTAAATTCTAAGCTATTTATACACTTTCTTCAAATGGTCTTCAAGCCTTGAATTGGGCCTTTTGTTCTTGATGGAATTGGGTTGATAAAGGCCTTGGTTGATTGCTCTTGGAGTTGGAGAAAGATCCATTGTGAACTGGGTTGAAAAACATAAAAGCTTGAGTAAAAGTTTGAGTAAAAGTTTGAGGCAAACTTTTACTCAAACTTTTTACACCAAATGGCTTCACTTTGATACTACCAACGTTTGAGCCAAAGTTTGAGGTCAAACTTTTGCTCAAACGTTGGCCCCCTTGTAAATGTGTGTTGCGCCAACGTTTGAGCAAAAGTTTGACCTCAAACGTTGGCGCAAGCTTTTTCCTCTAGGGTGTGCAAGTGTGGCGCCAACGTTTGAGCAAAAGTTTGACCTCAAACGTTGGCGCAAGCTTTTCTCTCCAGGGTATTGAGTTTGTGATGCCAACGTTTGCCAAAAAGTTTGAGGCAAACATTGGCTCAAGCCTTTCTCCCAAAAGTTTGAGCTAAAGTTTGAGGTCAAACTTTTGCTCAAGCTTTTTTCCTCTGGAGTGTTTTTCAATTCTTCCAAAAGTTTGAGCTAAAGTTTGAGGCAAACTTTTGCTCAAGCTTTTTGTTCTCTCTTGCTCCTAGCCATTCCTTCTTTCTTCAACCTTCTTCAAAACACTTTTCACCTATCATCAATCAATCAAAACAATCAAAGCTATGCCCCAAATCATGAGATTGTGTTTTTTTTTTCTTTTATTCTATTGCCCATTTTTGGCTTTTTCTTTTCTCTGTTTGTTTTTCTTTTTAACCAAGGACTTTTATTTGATTGAGATTCATAGACAGTGAACTACTTTCTGCTTAAAAGGAGACATCTTAGTTCTCTTATTCACTAAAAGTGAGCTATCATACAATCACACATACATACCACCACTTACTTTTATTGTACTTCTATCTAACAGAGAACTATCTCACTTCACATTCAAACATTTCTTTTATTGAATTGAAAATGCAGGGGACAAAGCATGCTTTTTGTTAAGTGAAAGTAAACACACAAGCACACATTTAGACTAGCTTACTTATTTTAAGAGAGTGATTCTACTTGTACTAGATGAACACTTTAGCAAGACATAAATCATAGCATATCTCAACAGCTGAAGTTAAGTACAGATACAACCTATTGGTTTGCAGTTCTTGTGTCTTTCTTTCTGTTGGTCCCCTTTTTGAGTCATGGTTCATAATGTCTTCAATTTGTGGTTAGTTCCCTGCATAATTCTCAAAAGTTGCTTGTTTCTTAAGCCCTTAGGTGACTGGTTAGTATGCATGAATTGAGTGCGGCTTTTGGATTTAATTTGGTGTGGGAACACCAAACTTAGTTCCTTGCCACTTCCTCTGATGCAAAAGGTTAACTATATGTAAAATCTTATGTTCTTGCTAAAGGTTATGAAGTTAACATTAGAGAGCAATTAAGTAACTGAATAATCTGTTTGATTGCTTGGAGCTAGTATTGTGCACGAAGTGAGAATGTGTTTTTAAATGATGTTTTGGTGGAACACCAAACTTATGATCCTTCATTCTCCTTTAAATATTTAGTTGTAACAACCTTTTCTCTCCTGCAGCTTGGGAATCAAGGTTGAGGAGTTTAGTGGCCCAAAAAGCTCTGTGTTCCAGCTCTACAAGGAGGTGGCAGGATTCGCCATATAATAACTGAAAGGGTGACTTGCCAATAGGGGTTTTGAAAGCTGTCCTATATGCCCATAAGGCATCCTCTAGCTTCCTAGCCCAATCCTTTCTCGTGCTTCCCACTGTTTTCTCTAGGATCTTCTTCAATTCCCTATTTGCGAGTTCAGCCTGGCCATTAGTCTGAGGGTGGTAAGGTGTGGCTACTTTATGGATCACTCCATATTTGTAGAGGAGTTTCTCCATTTGTTTGTTGCAAAAGTGACCACCACCATCACTAACCAGACCTTTGGGCACTCTATATCTTGTGAAAATGTGCTTTTTAAGGAATTGGAGGACAATCTGTGCATCACAGGTGGTTGTGGTTATGGCCTCCACCCACTTTGATACATACTCTACTGCTACCAGGATATATCTGAAAGAGTAGGAAGGAGGAAAAGGTCCCATGAAATCAATGCCCCATAAGTCAAACAGCTCCACTTCCAGGATGAAATTTTGAGGCATCTCATTTCTTTTTGTCAATCCTCCAGTTCTTTGACATTCATTGCATTGGTGAACAAACTCTCTGGCATCCTTGAAGATAGTTGGCCAATAGAACCCACTCTGTAATACCTTTGCAGCTGTTCTCTCTGGTCCAAAGTGTCCACCATATGCTGAGCCATGGCAATGCCATAGTATGTCCTTCATTTCACTTTCAGGGATACACCTCCTAATCATTCCATCAGAGAATCTCTTGAGTAGAAAAGGTTCATCCCACAAGAACTTCCTTGCTTCATTGAGTAATTTCTTCATTTGTTGCTTGGAAAATTCTTGAGGTATCTTCCTTCCTACCTTGTAGTTTGCTATGTCAGCAAACCAAGGTATTTGTTGAATTTGGAAGAGATGTTCATCAGGGAAGTTCTCATTTACTTGCTGTGGTTTGTCTTGCTTAACTTCTTGTGGCACTCTTGATAGATGATCTGCTACTTGATTTTCACTTCCCTTCCTATCCCTCACTTCAATATCAAATTCTTGTAGCAGCAACACCCACCTAATAAGCCTTGGCTTTGAATCCTGTTTAGACATTAAATACTTGAGAGCAAAATGGTCAGTGTATACTATGACCTTTGAACCGATCAAGTATTGTCTAAACTTATCAAATGCATATACAATTGCTAAAAGTTCTTTTTCAGTGGTGGTATAATTTTTCTATGTTTCATTCAACACTTTCCTAGCATAATATATGACATGATGTAATTTGTCCTTCTTTTGCCCCAGTACAGCACCGATAGCAAGGTTGCTTGAATCACACATAAGTTCAAAAGGTAAATTCCAATCAGGAGGTGTGATGATTGGTGCTGTAATGAGCTTTCTCTTGAGAATTTCAAAGGCATGTCTACAGTTATCATCAAAAATGAAGGGAACATCATTCATTAGCAAATTGCTCAATGGTTTTGCTATTTTTGAAAAGTCCTTGATGAACCTTCTGTAGAAGCCAGCATGCCCAAGAAAACTTCTTACTGCTTTCACATTAACAGGTATAGGGAGTTTTTCAATAACTTCTATTTTAGCTTTATCAACTTAAGGAAGCAATAATAAGCATGGCCTGCTAGTCTTTCCAACATTTGATCGATGAACGGCAAAGGAAAATGATCTTTTCTGGTTGCATCATTCAATCTCCTGTAGTCTATGCACATTCTCCACCCAGTCACTGTCCTAGTGGGGATCAACTCATTCTTTTCATTGGTGATGACTGTCATTCCTCCCTTTTTTGGCACAACTTGAACCGGACTCACCCAAGAGCTGTCTAAGATTGGGAAAATTATCCCTGCATTCCATAGCTTCATCACTTCTTTTTGAATCACCTCTTTCATGGTTGGGTTGAGTCTTCTTTGAGGTTGAACCACAGGTTTTGATTCTTCCTCCAATAAAATTTTATGCATGCAAATAGCAGGGCTGATGCCTTTGATGTCCTCAATTGTCCACCCCAAGGCTGTTTTGTGAGTTTTTAATACTTTAATCAACCTTGCTTCCTCATCCATGTTCAAGGAGGAATTTGTAATCACTGGTAATGCCTCTGCTTCCCCAAGAAACACGTATTTGAGGTGAGAAGGGAGAGGTTTCAACTCCTGTTTTGGTTTATCCTCTTTCTTGTCTTCAATGAGTACTTCTATCACTTCCTCTCCTTGTTCTTTATGATGCTCCAGATAGTCGTCTTCAAACATTTCTTCTACCAGCCCTTCTATCATATCCACATTCATGTAGTTCTCTTGCTCTGAGGGGTGTTGCATTGATTTGAAGACATTGATTACCATTTGTTCATTATGCACCCTGAAGGTCATTTCTCCCTTCTCCACATCAATAATGGTTCTTGCTGTGGCTAGAAATGGTCTCCCCAGAACTTGTGAAATTGTTGGTCCTTTACCTCCTTGTTGAATCTCTGGGGATATGGCAGTGGAGGTACAAAGGTCTTCTCTGCTTGTTGCTTTTGATTTTTGGTTGGCTCTTCAATTGCTTCATTCCCCTTTTTTTGAATTTTTTATTGTTCCTCCTTTTCTTGAGTTTGCTTTGAAGCTTGCTTGCTTGCCATTGCATCATCATCATTGGCTTCCTAGAATGCTGCTTCCATAATGTCTAGCATTTGCAAGGGTATAGGAGGCCAATACTCTCCTCTGCTGTGGGTTATTGTTAACCCCTCCTCCTAGATTAGATGGATCTCCTTCCATCTTGTGATATTCTTCCTCAGATTCTTCCTCTCCAACAATATTTTTCCCTCTTTCAGCTCTTCTTAACCTTCTAAGAGTTCTCTGGTCAGTTTCAGATAAAACAGGAATGGATCTCCCTGTACCTGACATACAAACAAAACAAAAGAAACACCACCAGTAACTCTTCAATCTATTGCTAGAATGAAGTTTAGTTTAAGCAAAATTTCAAACAGTTAGCGTGTTAGTCAAAAATTAGAGAAACAGAAAAGAAAAGGTGCTTGATCTAGATCTCCACTTCACGTAATCATTGTCAATCTATTTCAATCCCCGGCAACGGCGCCAAAAACTTGATGTGTATTTTCAAAAAACGGAAAATAAATTCCAAATACATAAAACTAACCGGCAAGTACACCGGGTCGTATCAAGTAATAAAACTCACGGGAGTGAGGTCGATCCCACAGGGATTGAAGGATTTAGCAATTTTAGTTTAGTGGTTGATTTAGTCAAGCAAATCAAGAGTTGATTTGAGTGGTTTGTATTCGACAAAAGCTAAATTGCATGAAATTTAAAAGGGAGAGGGACAATTGCAGTAAATTAAAGAGCATAGAAAGTAAATGTGCTGAATCTTAAAGTGCAAGTAATATAAATTGCAGAAACTTAGATTGCAAGAAATGTAAATTGCAGAATCTTAAAGTGCAAGAAATGTAAATGGCTTGAATTGTAAAGGGAATTGGGAATTGGATTTGCAGAATTTTAACAAGGAAAGGTAAAATGCAATAAACAGAAAAGTAGAAGATGACTTGAATTAAACCGGATCTAAAACGGAAATGAGAGAAAGCTTGGTGTAGCAATGAAATAAAGAAATTGAAGTTTAAAACTGTAGATCTCAGGACTCAAGAGACTAGATAGCTGAGTCTAGATCTCACTGCCTTCCTAGATCCAGTAAGAACAATTGCAAAGGAAATAAAGAAGTGTAAATTGCAAAGAGATTAGAAGAAGAAGCAATGAACAGAAATTGAATTTTGATTATGCAGAAAATTAAACAAGATCCGAAGGTGAGATTGAAACAGAAGTTCTTCAATTCTCCACCTAAGATCCCAAGCAAGAAAAGTAAAGAGTGCTCAACAAGAACCAGGAAGAAGAGAGATCAATTCTCCTCCCCAATTCTCTAGAATTCTAAAACAACAAAACAAAAATGTAAAGTGGGTTCTCTACTGTAAGTGTTATGAAAATTCTAAAAGGAAGCTCTCCAAAAACTTAAATTCTAAGCTATTTATACACTTTCTTCAAATGGTCTTCAAGCCTTGAATTGGGCCTTTGTTCTTGATGGAATTGGGTTGATAAAGGCCTTGGTTGATTGCTCTTGGAGTTGATGACAATTATAGCATAGAATCTCATGAAATTGCATTAATTCATCCATGGTTGATTAAATCAAAGGAAACATGGAAATCTACCTAATTGGCTTGCTTATGGCTCAATAAAGTTCATAAATCAAGTGAAAACAAAAGAAAAAGGCTAGTGAAACTAGGCTAAGATGACTTGTCATCAAGTGACACTAAAGAAGCGCTTCATGGGAGGCAACCCATGTTTTATATGTTTTTAGAAAATAGTGAAAAAAAATCAATGTTTATGAATTTCAACCCCAAACTTGACAAACACTTAGTGACATCTTTATCATGCAGTATATAGTGAAGAACAAGTTTGGTGTTCAAAGCAGAACTCTTGGAGCTTTGAACAAAACTTTTCATCGCAGTGCTCCAAACTAAGTTTGGTGTCACCCCATGGTGCCATCAATCTGCCTATAAGGATACACAAATAGTTAGTTAGTTGAAGTTCATAAATAAACAAACACTTTTTCTTCTCTTTATTATTCTAGCCGTAGAGTTTGATTTTTTATGATATTAATTTCCTTATTTTAATTCTTATAGGAAAACGGAAAGGGATATTATAGGAGAGTGATTGGACAGTTAAACAAAGAAAGTTCGGACACCACAAAAGGAGGGACTACACACTTGTTCCGAAAAGGGAATGCATTGGAAAATGTTGCCATGCAACATTGGAAAAATGGGACCCCTAAAAGACCGAGCAATCTCATTCATAGAGTGATGATCCTTGTCTTTTATCCATGCATCACCCCAACCATCCATCAAGTAACCACCCCATCAATCCACACCCTCCATTCTCTCACAACTTCTCTATATAAATGACCCTTGTTCCCGTACCCACCTTCATTGTCATTACCCACTCTTCACCACTCTCCATTTCGGTACAAGACATTCCCTACCCCATTAAAAACCTTTTTCCCACCTCACTCTCTTCATTGCAATAAAACCCTAAACAACCAAAAATCTCCACAACTTTGCCTCCTTCACATATTAACTATCATTAATGGCGTCTTCGGGTTCTAAAAGAAGGAAGGGAAAGAAACCCATAGAAGAACATCCATATGATGAAAAGAGATTTAGAAGCTTGCATCATGCATTGCAATACGGGTGGATGGTTGATAAGGAAATCATTTATGAGCTGGGATTTCAAGTTAAGAAGACTGAGTGCCCCAAAATCACAGAAAAGTTAGAAAGGAGAAGATGGGAGCTCCTCACTGATCCGGTTATTAAGGTGAATGCAAACCTCATAAGAGAATTTTATGCAAATGCGGTTCGATATGATAAGAAGGATGAGTCCTATACAAGCTTTGTGAGAGGAAAGATGGTGGACTTTGGTCCCATGAGTGTCATGAGGGCATTGAAGCTACGGTCTATACAGTTTGAAGAAGAAAGCTATCATTCAAGATTAGACAACCCCAAGTACGACCAGTTTCTGCAAGATATTTGTGTACCAGGAGCTGACTGGGAAAGGG
>NC_029786.2:59895270-59897931 GCF_000816755.2 Arachis ipaensis
ACCGAGCAATCTCATTCATAAAGTGATGATCCTTGTCTTTTATCCATGCATCACCCCAACTGTCCATCAAGTAACCACCCCATCAATCCACACCCTCCATTCTCTCACAACTTCTCTATATAAAGAACCTTGTTCCCGTACCCACCTTCATTGTCATTACCCACTCTTCACCACTCTCCATTTCGGTACAAGACATTCCCTACCCCATTAAAAACCTTTTTCCCACCTCACTCTCTTCATTGCAATAAAACCCTAAACAACCAAAAATCTCCACAACTTTGCCTCCTTCACATATTAACTATCATTAATGGCGTCTTCGGGTTCTAAAAGAAGGAAGGGAAAGAAACCCATAGAAGAACATCCATATGATGAAAAGAGATTTAGAAGCTTGCATCATGCATTGCAATACGGGTGGATGGTTGATAAGGAAATCATTTATGAGCTGGGATTTCAAGTTAAAAAGACTGAGTGCCCCGAAATCACAGAGAAGATAGAAAGGAGAAGATGGGAGCTCCTCACTGATCCGGTTATTAAGGTGAATGCAAACCTCATAAGAGAATTTTATGCAAATGCGGTTCGATATGATAAGAAGGATGAGTCCTATACAAGCTTTGTGAGAGGAAAGATGGTGGACTTTGGTCCCATGAGTGTCATGAGGGCATTGAAGCTACGGTCTATACAATTTGAAGAAGAAAGCTATCATTCAGGATTGGACAACCCCAATTATGACCAGATTCTGCAAGATATTTGTGTACCAGGAGCTGACTGGGAAAGGGGTGCGGGAAATAAACCAAAGTTCATCAAGAGAACAGATCTCACTCCTGAAGCCAAGTGGTGGTTTGAGCTAGTGAGAAGGTCTATTCTCCCAGCTGCAAAAAACTCGGAGGTGAATGTCAAGAGAGCCACAATGGTGCACTGTATACTGAAGGGAGGAGAAATCAAGGTCCATGAACTCATAGCTGAAGGCATTAGAAAGATGGCAGAGAAAAGCGACTCAAGAGGAACGATAGGTTACCCCAGCACTATTTACCAAATATGCAAGAAAGCTGGGGTGGTTTTTGAAGATGAGGACCCCGTGTGGATAAAGGAAGGCATCCCAATAACTGTACGAAGGATGAATGCTGCAGCATCCCCCCTGCCTCAATAGAAGCAAAGGAAGAGAACAGCCCCTCAAGTAGTGGAAGGACAAGTCTTAGAGGGGCAAGCACCACAGACCTTGGACATGCACCAATTGCAGGAAGCCATTGATGGCTTGTCTAGACAATATTTGGAGAGCCAAGGAGCATAGAAAGAGCTTCAATTATAGATGATGGGGTAGCAAGAGGAAGCACTCTCAAGATGGATGACTCAGCAAGGTGAGTGGCAAAGGCAAGTAATGGAACAGCAACTAAGTCAAAGACAACAATGGGAGAAACATTCAACAGGATGGAACAAAGGGAAAATGAGCAACAAGAATTCATCCAGAGGCTAATCAACATCCAAGCACATCAAGGGGCACACATACATGAGATGCATCGAAGACAAATAGAACAGGCAGAACTATTGGACGAGCAAAGGGCATTCGCAGAAGGAGTTTACATGAGCGAGACAGGACATCACATAAACACTCAAGCCAGGCTCGGCTACTTAGTGGGACAGCTGCCAATATTGCATCCAGGAATAGCCAGGTATGAAGAAATGAAGGATGAATTAGCACGAAAGGAAAGAAAAAGGGTGGAAGAGAGTCATGAGTCAGTGAGGAAGGCACTTGAGGATTGGAAGCAAGCAAGATTGGCACGAATGCGAGGAAATGCAAGAGGAAACAAGGAGGACAAGCAAGGAAAAGAGCATGGACATCCACAACAGTAAAAGGTGGTAGAGTTCCTTCTTTAGTCTCATGGGATGTAAGCTAACGTTGATGAGTGAAAGAAACGCCAACGTTAGGGACATTTAACATTGTCACTAACGTTGGGGATGGCTAAGCATGGCCACGTTAACCTAGTTA
The DNA here is from genome assembly GCF_000816755.2 of Arachis ipaensis. Taxonomy (NCBI): domain Eukaryota; kingdom Viridiplantae; phylum Streptophyta; class Magnoliopsida; order Fabales; family Fabaceae; genus Arachis; species Arachis ipaensis. The sequence goes on from NC_029786.2 coordinate 59,897,255, forward strand.
ACGTGGACTCTAACGTGACACATAGGGTGATGACAAGTCATCTTAGCCTAGTTTCACTAGCCTTTTTCTTTAGTTTTCAATTGAATTATGCACTTTCTTGAGCTACAAGCAAGCCAATTTAGGTAGATTTTCATGCTTCCTTTGATTTGATCAACCATAGATAAATTAATGCAATTTCATGAGGTTTGATGCCATAACTGTTACATATTAAGATAAAATGAATATCTCATGATTTTAAGCATAGCTTTGATGTGTTTGGTTGATTATGATAGGGGAAGAAAGCTTGGAGAAAGGGTGAAGCAAGAAGGAATGACTAGGAGTAAAGGGAGGACAATGGAATAAGTGAAATTGCACCAGGAAGCAAAAAGCTGGACCTAAAGTTAGCCTCAAACTTTTGCACAAACTTTTGGGTGAAAAGTTAGCCCCAACGTTAGCCCCCTAACTTTTGGGCTAACGTTGGCACATGAAAATACCCCCTGACCACCAAAAGTTTGCGCCAACGTTAGACCCCTAACTTTTGGGCTAACGTTGGCACATGAAAATACCCCCTGACCACCAAAAGTTTGCGCCAACGTTAGACCCCTAACTTTTTGGCCAACGTTGGCACATGGGAAATACAAAGGGGGAGCGAAAGTTTGCGCCAACGTTAGACCCCTAACTTTTGGGCTAACGTTGGC
>NC_029786.2:59898921-59906551 GCF_000816755.2 Arachis ipaensis
TCCAACTTTTGCAAAACTCCAACCCGGTTCAATTGGTTCACTTTGGTTCCTCTCCAAACTCCAAGAGCAATCAACCAAGGCCTCTTTCAACCCAATTCCACCAAGAGCAAAGGCCCAACTCAAGGCTTGAAGATCATTTTGAAGAAAGTGTATAAATAGGAGAGAATTCAAGTTTTCGGGGAGCTTTTCCCTTTGAATTTTCATAATAGTTTTCGGAGAGCTTTGGATATTGGGGAAAGAGAATTTACTTCTCTTCCTCTTAGTTATTTGCTTTCAATTTCAATTACACTTGTCTTGGATCTTGGGTTGAAGAATTGAAGGAATTCTGTTTCAATCTCATCCTTGGATCTCTCTGTTTATTTACTGCAATTGAATTTCCGTTTCTGTTACTTGCTTCTCATCTACTTTCCTTGCAATTTACAATTCCCTTGCATTTGTTCTTGTTGGATCTAGGAAGGCATTGAGATCTAGACTTGGTTTTCTAGTCTCTGGGCCCTGAGATCTGAATTCCTAATTTACATTTTGTTTCTTGCTTTTAATGTTCATTTACTTTACTGCTTCAAGATCCGATTCAACCCAAACCTTCTTTTACTCTTTTGTTTGATGCAGGTTACTTTTCTTTGTTTAATTTCTGCAAATCCAACTCCTAATCCCCTTTACATTTCGAGCCATTTACATTTCTTGCACTTTAAGATTCCGCAATTTACATTTCTTGCACTCTAAGTTTCTGCCATTTAATTTCTTCTTCTTTAAGATTCAGCAATTTAATTTCCTGCTCTCTTTAATTTCATGCAATTTAAATTCTGCAAATTACAAATCACCCAACCAAATCTTGATTCGCTTGACTAAATCAACCACTAAACTAAAATTGCTCAATCCTTCAATCCCTGTGGGATCGACCTCACGCCCGTGAGTTTTTATTACTTGATGCGACCCGGTGCACTTACCGGTTAGATTGGTGTTGTTTTGGAGAGATTCGTTTCTCCACCAAAATAGCTCATCAAGTTTTTGGCGCCGTTGCCGGGGATTGATTAGATTGACAATGATTAAGTGAGGTGGTAATCTAGATCAAGCACTTTTTCTTTAATTTTGATTAACCCACTAACTGTTTGATTTTTTGCTTAAACTAACTAACACTTCAATCTAGCAGTAGATTGAAGTGTCACTGGTTTTGAGCATTTCTCATGCTCTGCTTGTATGTCAGGAACAAGAAGAACCACACCCAATTTTCATGAACAAGACGAAAGAACTCTCAGGAGGTTAAGAAGAGATGAAAGAGGGAAAAATATTATTGGAGAAGAGGAATCAGACGAAGAATTCCAAGAGATGGAGGAACATTCAACCAATCCACCAGGCGGAGCAGACAACAACAATGACAACCCACCCCAGAGGAGAGTTTTGGCCTCCTATACCTTTGCAAATCCTAGGCATTGTGGAAGCAGCATCTTAGCCCCAAATGTCAATGCAAACAATTTTGAACTCAAGCCACAACTCATCACTTTGGTTCAGAACAACTGCTCTTTTGGTGGAGGACCACTTGAAGACCCGCACCAACATTTGTCCACTTTCCTGAGGATATGCAACACTGTCAAAACTAATGGTGTGCCTCCTGACAGTTACAAGCTGATGCTATTCCCATTTTCTCTCAGGGACAAAGCTACTCAATGGCTAGAATCTTTTCCAAGGGACAGCATCAATAACTGGGATGATTTGGTAACTAAGTTCCTTGCAAAATTTTATCCACCTCAGAGGATTATAAGGTTGAAGGCTGAGGTACAAACATTTACACAAATGGAGGCTGAACCCATCTATGAGGTATGGGAGAGGTACAAAGCTCTAATCAGAAAATGCCCCCTGCCATGTTTAATGAGTGGGAGAAGCTGCAGAACTTCTATGAAGGCTTAACACTGAAATCCCAGGAATCTTTGGATCATTCAGCTGGAGGTTCCTTGCAACTCATGAAAACTGCAGAGGAGGCTCAAGAACTCATTGATATGGTGGCCAACAACCAATATTTCTTTGCTCATCAAAGAGGCCGCCAACCATCACAAAGGAGAGGAATAATGGAGCTAGAAGGAGTGGATTCAATCCTGGCTCAAAACAAATTATTGCAGCAGCAAATTCAACAACAATTTGAGCAAATGACCAAGAGGATTGATGGCCTTCAAGTTGCAGCAGTTAACACCAGCCAACCATCAGCCACATGGGGGCAAAATGAAGAAATCCAAGAGGAGCAACAGCAGGAACAAGTCCAGTACATGCATTCAAGTCCAAATGAATTCTATGGTGATACCTACAACCCCTCATGGAAGAATCACCCCAACCTCAGATGGGGAGACACTCACAACCAAAACCAACAACCATGGCAGAGAAACCCAAACCAAAACAACCCAAGAAACAATCAAAACTACAATCAGCAGCAGACTAACCAAAACACATACAGAAAACCTCAAAACAACTACCCCAATCTCAACCAGTACCAATCCAACAACCATTCCACCAACCAAAATACCTACCACCCTCCACCCACATCTCACAACCCACCACAAGCATCACCTGAACCTCAAAGACTCACCAACTTGGAGACCTTGATAGAAAAAATGATGAAACATCAAGAAATAACAAACAAAAACCATGAAGCATCATTGAAGAACCTAGAGAGGCAGATTGGGCAACTCTCCAAGCAAGTATCTGTTGAGAGACCTTCAAACTCACTGCCGAGTGACACAATCCCAAATCCTAAGGAGGAATGCAAGGCAATATAATTAAGGAGTGGGAGAACATTGATGAGCAACAATGACACTACAAAGAAGCAAGCAGAGAGCATCAAAGAACCAACAGAGGATGAGAAGCAAACAAAGGCAGATGGAGTTAAGGAGCAAGTTGTGATGCCAAACAAAAACACTAAGAAACCCAAGGAGAAAAGCAACCAGCTACATAGCTCAAAGAAAGTAGCTCAGGGACAGCAGCAAATAGGAAAGAACATCACACCTCCAATGCCTTATCCTCAGAGGTTCAACAAAGAGGTTAAAGACCAGCATTTTCACAAGTTCCTTGAGATTTTTAAGAAGCTGGAAATTAATATTCCCTTGGCTGAAGCACTTGAGCAAATGCCTCTGTATGCCAAATTCTTGAAGGAGCTTGTCAACAAGAAAAGAAGCTGGGATGAGAAAGAAACCATAATGATTACTGAGGAATGCAGGGCCTTGATTCAAAAGGGGCTTCCTCCCAAGCTTGAGGACCCAGGGAGCTTCCTGTTGCCTTGCACCATTGGGGAATTGACCATCACTAAAGCAATGTGCGATCTCGGAGCAAGCATTAACTTAATACCATCCTCCCTGGTGAAAAAGCTGCATATAGAGGAGGTCAAACCAGTACAAATGTCTCTGGAGCTGGTAGATAAGTCAATGGTATACCCCAGGGGTGTAATTGAATATCTTTTGGTCAAGGTGGACAGTTTTATATACCCTGCTGATTTTGTGATTCTAGAATCAAACGATGATGATGGTGACTCTGTTATTCTGGGAAGGCCATTCTTGGCCACTACTAGAGCTATCATAGACGTAGAGGAAGGGGAATTAACTCTCAGGATGCATGACCAGAGTGTCACTCTGAAGGTATTACCAGAGGCACAATTTAGCAAAGAGAAGAAAGACTATATGAAAAATGACCAGGAAGGTCACAGCAACATCTCAATGCTAAGGATTGTGCAGACTGATGAAGAAGCCCAAGAGGATATTAGAGTATTAGCCACTGAAAAGAGAGGTCCCCAAGGAAAGCCTACGGCCAGAGAAGAAAGATCAACAAAAGGAAAGATGAAACGCAGAAACAAAGCAAAAAGGGGTTGGAAGAACAGAAAGATTCCAACAGAGGGGCTTTCCAAAGGTGACAAAGTGCAACTGATATATCAACAGCTGGGGGCAAATCAACAAACCGAGGACTACTACACTGTCAGCAACATACTCTCATTAGAGCATGCTGAAATTGAACACCAGAGAATAAAGAAGAGGATCACGGTCAGAGGAGACAAATTGAGGCTCTACAAGCACCAACCACCATAAAAGAAAGCCTCAATGTCAAGCTAATGACAATAAAATAGCGCTCCATGGGAGGCAACCCATGCTTTAAGATTCATGTCAATTTAAATTCAATAAGTTATGATAATTTGAGCATGAATTCTTCTCTCTTTTCATGAACATGTCCATTGACTGCATGCACTGTTTTGAAACATATGCTAAGTTTGGTGTGCCTTCAAGCACACTAAACCAATGTTACAAATAATTCCATTTTGCATCCTTGGAGTGTTTTGACAAAGCATATGGCCAAACACTAAGTTTGGTGTCCACATAGCTTCATGAAAATTAGAAATTCATGCATCAATAATCATACAATTGTTGTTTTGCAAAATCTTATAAATGGAAAAATTCTTTTCCAGTAATGAAAGCATCAATTGTGACGTACCATTTGACAAGAAACAAGTTTGGTGTTCATCAAACCTTGATGCACCGATTTAGGGACACAATTGATCCTTCATGAAAAAAAAGAGAAAAAGAAAATTAGGAAGAAAGCAATTCTTATAAACATTTAACTAAGAGTGACAGTGGGATTTCACTAATTGAAGGAAGAGACACAATTTCTTTATACATAATCAACCATCAAGTTTGGTGTCCTCAAAGATGAGTCACGGTTCAAATGGTTATAAGAATTGATAATTCATATAGTATTAATAAAAGGAACACTCTTGCCACGGTTGGACAAAACTAATGTATGTTGTCTTGTTGTGATGACTAGGTAGTCAAAGAATCTTCAATGAAAGGGACAAGACAAAGGAAAGCTTAGCATGAGGACAAAATCTCATCACATGCTTCAAAAAGGAAATCTGCACTCCTTGAGAATGGTCACGGCAAAGGCAAGTGAAGAAGCAAGTTTTGTCTTCATTCATCCTTACATGCACACCTTTAATTCCCATAAGTCTAATTGTATCTTAGCCCTTCATTACTCATTTAAAAACATACCACCTTCAAGCCATGCACATGACCGAATCACTCCAACCCTTGAAACTTCACTCCATTCATCACTCCTCAACATAACAAGCTCGGTTCAACATTTCCCTTGCTTTAAACTCCAACCATTTAAACTTCCCTTCATCATTTCTTGTCATAGCAAGTTCGGTCTAAATTTCTTCTTGCTCCAAACACACATCAAACTCTCCAACACTCTTCACACTCCTTCTAACCTCACAAGACTCAACCAACCAAGTGATCATGGCCTCTTCCTCAAGAACCAAACGAAGAAAAGGCAAAGAACCCACGGTGGAGGAGGACACCCGTGAATATGACCGATGGAGATTCAAGTCTTGGGACCATCAAATGCAAATGGAATGGATGAACGAGAAAAAGATCTATCCTGAAATTCCATTCTTGCTACCGGATGATGGATGCCAAGAAATGAAGGACGAAATTCGAAAGAGGAGGTGGGAGGAACTTGTATCACCAGCCACCCGAATCAATGCCAATATCATAAGAGAGTTCTATGCAAATGTCTCAAAGCTTGACATGCGTGAGCCCCCAACGTACAAGAGCTATGTGTGGGGAGTGGAAGTAGATTTTAGCTCGGATGCAATCAAGAAAGTCCTGGGACTAAAGTCAGTCCGCTTTGATGAACTGGGATACCACCAAAGGTCGAATGAAGATCAGGATTATGATGAGATTGCTAGAGACATTTGTATGGAGAACTTAGAGTGGGAAGGAGATGACAAGAACAAATATAAGTATCTGAAGAGATGTAACTTCACCCTGGAAGCAAAAGGATGGTATGAGTTGATGAAAAGATCAATTCTGGGCACAGTGAACACCTCAGAAGTTAACAGGGAGAGAGCTGTGATGTTGCATTGCATCATTGTGGGAGGAGAGATAAGAGTTCATGAAATCCTTGCAAAAGACATCCAAAGAATTGCCGAGAAGAATTCGGCCGGGTCTTGGTTATACTACCCAAGTACCATTTGGAGGTTGTGTGCAAAGGCTAAAGTGCCAATGGAAGAAGAGAATCCAATATGGTTAAACCAAGGCATGCCCATAACCATTGAAAGAATAACAATGACTCCTGAAGCACACCAAGGCCGAAGGCCACATGGAAGAAGGCAAAGGGAAGAACCAATGGAAGAAGATGAAGGCCACATGGAAGAAGAGCCACAAGAGGAGGAGGAACAGCCACACTTTTTCCCACATGGCAATATGGATATGACTCAAATGCAAGAAGCAATAGGAAGATTGTCACAACAGTACATGAGAATTCAAGAAAGGCAAGAGGAATACCATTCTCTATACATGAAAAACCAACAAGCACAAGAAGAAAGGGAGCTAAGAATGATGAACAAACAAAGTGAATTCGAGTTAAGATTCCTTGTGATGCAAGAAGAACATGCTTTTCAATCTCATGAATCTTTTGGAAAGTTGGAACAAATGCAAGCTGAAAATTTGAGGGCTCTCAAAGAGTTCACAACACTCCAAGATGCAAGGTATGAAGTACAAGCCGATTACAACATCAATAGCCAAATCAAACTAAACTATATTGGAGAACATTTGCACAACATGGATCCGGCTTTCCCAACTTTTGATGAATTCTTCAAAAAGAGAAGTGAGGTAGAGGTAAGCAATGCTATGAGACTTGAAGATAGAGTAGAGGAGGCTATGAATAAGGCTGGATTCTGGCGAGGCCAACAGACAACAAACACGGATGGTGGAAACACTAGCAACCAAGTGTATGAAAGGAGAAAGAAAAAGCATGACAAATGAAAGGTGGACTTGCTCCTTGTTCATCACTACAAAGAAAAAAAAACATGCATTCTATCTGTTTTAAGTTGTCTTTGCATCTTTAAGTAGTTCTTTTAATCAATAGCCTTTACATTATGTTTGTTTTAAAATAAGTAAGCTAGTCTATGTGTGTGCTTGTGTGTTTACTTCCACTTAGCAAAAAGTATGTTTTGTTCCCTGCATCCTTAAGTTCAATAAAAGAAATGTTTGAATGTGAAGTAAGATAGTCTCTGTTAGATAGAAGTAGAATAAAAGTAAGTGGTGGTATGTGTGTGATTGTATAATAGCTCACTTTTAGTGAATAAAGAGCCAGGGTATCTCCTTCTAAGTACAGAGTGGCCTACTGTCTATGAATCTCAATTGAATAAAAAATCCTTGGTTAAAAAGAAAAACAAAAAGAAACAAAGCTGGACACCAATAGCTTGAACCTTAGAATATATGCCTGTGGTGTCTTTGTATTGGGATCTGCTTGGATTACTAAGTTCTTTGGAGTGCATCAACACTCGGTGACTTGAGTTAACTAACCCGGGATCATCAGCTGAAAGTCCACTATCAAGAGCAACCTAACTACAAGGCACTTAGTAGCCCAAAGAGGTGCTGGGCATCAATGTTCTAAGAAGGAATGTGAGCCAAGTGTCTATAGTGAATAATGTGTCAAGTATAAAGAACAACGTTGGCACATGGGAAATACAAAGGGGGAGCGAAAGTTTGCGCCAACATTAGACCCCTAACTTTTGGGCTAACGTTGGCGCCATAAGTGCACAAGGTAAAGCCAACGTTGGAGCAAAAGTTAGACCCCTAACTTTGGCACCAACGTT
>NC_029786.2:59906674-59949667 GCF_000816755.2 Arachis ipaensis
ACTTTACTGCTTCAAGATCCGATTCAACCCAAACCTTCTTTTACTCTTTTGTTTGATGCAAGTTACTTTTCTTTGTTTAATTTCTGCAAATCCAACTCCTAATCCCCTTTACATTTCGAGCCATTTACATTTCTTGCACTTTAAGATTCCGCAATTTACGTTTCTTGCACTCTAAGTTTCTGCCATTTAATTTCTTGTTCTTTAAGATTCAGCAATTTAATTTCCTGCTCTCTTTAATTTCATGCAATTTAAATTCTGCAAATTACAAATCACCCAACCAAATCTTGATTCGCTTGACTAAATCAACCACTAAACTAAAATTGCTCAATCCTTCAATCCCTGTGGGATCGACCTCACGCCCGTGAGTTTTTATTACTCGATGTGACCCGGTGCACTTGCCGGTTAGATTGGTGTTGTTTTGGAGAGATTCGTTTCTCCACCAAAATAGCTCATCATAGGGTCACCTTGGAATGTTAGTGACAATGTTGAGTGTCACTAATGTTCTCAAAGGATGGCAAGCCCACGATAAAGAGCCACGTTAACTAAGTTAACGTGGGCTCTAACGTGGGATCAAAGGGGGCTTTTCAAAGTTATTGGGAATGTTAAGTCTCAATAACGTGTGCGAAGGACTTAGAGGCAATGTTAGTGGCAACGTTTATGCCACTAACGTTGAAGTTAATGTGGCTTTTACTTAGGAACGTTAGTGAGAAAGTTGATTGTCACTAACGTTCTCGAACTCATATTTTCACTAAACGTTAACACCCCTAACGTCCTGAGCTAAAGTCTCTGTCCACTTCACATTTTCTCTCTGCAAGTAAAGCCAAGCCCAAATGAAGAAGAGAACTATTTCAAACTCAAGATCCAAAGGCCCAAGACTTGAAGAGCCAATTAGAAGCTGAGAAAAGTAGTATATATAGGAGTAGCTTTGAATTGTTTAGGAAACCTGGAAGTTGGAAAAGAGAACTACTCTCTGTATTTTACCTTCTCTGCATTTTCTAGTTTTATGATGTATTCTCCATCTTTGATTTCATTTTCTAGAGCTATGAACAACTAAACCCCTTTCATTGGGTTAAGGAGCTCTGTTGTAATTTGATGGATCAATACTAATTTTCATTATTCTTCTTCTATCTTTTCTCTTGATTTTACTTGAAAGCTTTCGATCTTCATCCAATTAGGTAGTTATCTTGGAAAATAAGCTATTCAAACTTGGATCTCTTCTGAACCTTGAAAGAAGAATGAAGAGATCAAGCTAGAAATGCTTTCTCATGCTGGACCAAATTGGGTTTGGATGGGTACGTGACTATAACCCTCTCAATACTTGATTTGGAAAATGCATGTGGTATAATAAGTGACCATACTTCATCTCTTCTCATGAGCAATTGACCAAGGAATTGGCTATTGATCAAGATTTGAGCGATTGAATTTGTAATTCAATCAATTAAGATTGCCAAGGAGATCAATGAGTGCATTGATTGAGGAAGAGATGAAAATGAACTTGATCCGGAGAATTGCAACATCTCCTAAGCCCAATGAACTCCCCATCTCTGATCTTACCCATTCTCTTTAATTTCTGCCATTTACTTTTATGATCAAATCCCCCATTCCCATTTACAATTCTGCAATTTACTTTCAGTCATTTACTTCCAGTCCTTTAATTCTAGCATTTACTTTTCTGTTATTTACATTCCCGCCATTTTATTTTCTGTAATTCTCAACCCAAATTCTGGATTCGCTCAACTAGAACATTCTTCTAATTAAAGTTGCTTGATCAATCAATCCCTGTGGGATTCGACCTCACTCTATTGTGAGTTTTTACTTGACGACAAATTCGGTACACTTGCCGAAGGAAATTTGTTGAGAGACAGTTTGCACCCGCATCAAGGTTCAGCTACCACTAGTTCTTTTCCCTTCCTTCTCTTAGAACTTGATGAAGCCATGAATTCAAAAAGAATGGAGAAGAAAAGATGAACCTGGGTTAAGTACGGTCTTGTTATGAAAGAGAATGGGAGATAAGTTGCTGTTGGGTATTTTGTGTTGTCTTCGGGTAAATAGGGGCTGCTGTAATGTGTTTGGGATGATGGTGTGAGTAAAACAAAAGCAAATAGATGAGGAAGTCTTGTATGAGGAGAGAAGGGATATGTGAGCTATGAAGTGTCACCACCTATTTATAGTCAAGGCATGAATCTTTGGAACAAAACCACAAGTGGGACAACTTCGGTTGAGCAAAATGAAGGGTGAAGATTGAGCAAAACATTGTATAAGGCTCATAACATGGACGGCTAGCATGCAAAGATGAAGGAGGACAAGGATTGCTCCCCCATTGGATGCATGTGGTTCGGCCTCCAAGGCATTAATGCATGCAGATTTTTGTCTCTAAAGGAGCACCATTCCCTAGGCACATGTGATTCTCTTTTCATCTTGTCATAACCGTGCATGATCCCTTTGGTCTTCTTCTCAATTTCCCTTGTACCTATACAATTAAATCAAGACAATGGTAAGCTTTAAGGTTTGAATTACGGTGGTGTAGTGCCAAGCAATAAAGAAAAACAAAATTCTACATGTTCCTTATTCATAAATAACCAATTGTGCTCCTTAGATAGTGAACCAAAATTTGGTGAACACCAAACTTGTCCCCTGCTAAGTGATCCATATAAAATGCAAAGAACATCTGTCACAATTGGTACATTCATCATAAAGGACATTTTATTTTCTACCATAAACTCATAAAATGAAATAATGTATAGTTCATCTATTCATAAATTTTATCCTTTGAGCAAAAAAATGGTTTTTCTGAGATTCAATGCATATGTAGACACCAAACTTAGTGTTTGGCTATATACTCCACCTGAATGAATAAGTATATATCCTAAGATAGCTTGAGAAGCTATTTTGGAGTGCCTTTAGGTACACCAAACTTAGGAATCAGACATATGCTTCACAATGATATGTGCAATTATCAAATCTACTTGTAAGAACTCAAATATATGCTAGGAGAACCATTTATTGAAATTAAAACAAAGCAAGAATATTAAATCATGGGCTGCCTCCCATGCAGCACTCTTTTACTGTCATTAGCTTGACATTGACTCCTTATTAGGGTGGTTGATGATTGTGGTGCCTCAGTTTGTCTCCTCTCACTGTAAGCTTTCTTCCAGTGCCTTGATGTTCAATCTCTGTATGCTCCAGCGAGAGTATCCTATTGATAGTGTAGTAATCATCAAATTATTGCTCTGTCCCCAACTGTTGGTAGATTAGTTGCACTTTATCTCCCTTTGAGAATCCTTCAGTTGGGATCTTTTTGTTTTTCCATCCTTTTAGGGCCTTTTTCTTGCTTTTCTTCTCCCTTTTTTGGTTATCGTTCTGCTTTGATAGTGGGCTGTATTTTGGGATCTGCCTTCTTAGTGGCCAACACCTCACTTTCTTCTTGCTTTCTCTCATTATTTTGTACGGTCTCATTCTCCTTTTGTCCTGCTTTGCTGCTTGTCTCTTGCTTTGGAGGGGAACTAATGAGTATCTCCTTGGATTCTTCCTTCCAATGCAAGTCTTCTCTGTCATCATTCATGCAGTTTTCCTTTTCATCAGTATACTGTACTTCTGGAAAGACATTCAGAGTGATGCTCTTATCATGTACCCTTAGGGTCAATTCTCCTTGTTCAACATCTATGATGGCCCTTGCTGTGGCCAGGAATGGTCTTCCCAAGATAATAGAGTCACTCTCTTCTTCTCCTAGGTCCAGGATTACAAAGTCTATAGGGAATATAAACTTATCCACCTTGACCAAAAGGTTTTCAATCACTCCTTTGGGAAATACCGATGATTTGTCCACGAGCTCTAATGACATCTGTGTGGGCTTTACCTTCTCTATGCATAGCTTTCTCATCATAGAATAAGGCATTAGATTGATGCTGGCTCCTAAGTCACACAGTGCTTTTTTAATGGTCATATTACCAATGGTGCAAGGTAAGAAGAAGCTCCCAGGGTCTTGGAGTTTTGGAGGGAGCCCTTTTTGGATCACTGCACTGTATTCTTATGTCAGAAGCACTGTTTCCTTCTCATGCCAGCTTCTCTTTTTCTTGATGAGCTCCTTCAGGAACTTTGCATATAGAGGCATCTGCTCTAATACTTCAACAAGTAGGATATTAATCCCGAGCTTCTTGATGACCTCAAGGAACTTGGGGAATTGTTGATCCTTGAGTTCTTTTTGTAGTCTTTGAGGATATGGCAGAGGAGGTGTGTAAGTCTTCACTTCCTTCCTCCGTTTTTGTGATGATTCCTCCATGACTTGTTTTCCTTTCTTTGAAGCTTGTGGCTGCTCATCTTTTTCTTTAAGCTTCTCCTGTTCTTGCTCGTCTTCTTCCTTGTTGCTGGCTTCATCTTTCTTGCTACTAGCCTTGTCATTGTCCATAGGCTTCTTGTTGACTTCTTTGTCACTCACCAAGGTTCTTCCACTCCTTAATTGGATAGCTTTGCATTCTTCTTTGGGATTCAGAATGGTATCACTTGGGAGTGAGCTTGTTGGTCTCTCAATCACTACTTGTTTGGACAGTTGCCCAATCTGCCTTTCTAAGTTTCTCATTGAGGCTTCATGATTCTTGCTGGTTATCTCCTGATGTTTCATCATCTTTTCCATCAGTATCTCCAAGTTTGAGATCCTTTGAGCATCTTGTGGTATCTGTGGCTGATTGTAGGGTGTTGAGGGTGTATGATAGCTGTTTTGGTTAGTGGCTGGGTTATTGGGTGGATAATAGCTGGAGTTGGGGTAGTTATTTTGGGGTTTTCTGTAAGGATTGTGGTTTGTGTTTCTTGAGTTATTCTGGTTTGATTTCTTCTGCCAAGGCTGCTGGTTTTGATTGTCTCCCCACCTTAGATTGGGATGGTTTCTCCAAGAGGGATTGTATGTGTCTCCATGGAATTCATTCTGGCTAGATCCTTGGTTGTGCATGTAGTTCACTTGTTCCTGCTGCTGATCTTCACAATTTTCCTCATTTTGTCCCCACCCAGCTGGTGGTTGATTGGTGACATTTACTGATGCAACTTGCGGACTATCAATCCTCTTAGCCATATGCTCAAATTGTTGCTGGATTTGCTGATGCATCACCTTGTTTTGAGCTAGAATAGTGTCCACACCTTCCAACTCCAGTACACCCTTTCCCTGGGCTGGTTGGCATTGTCTTTGATGAGCAAAGAAGTATTGATTGTTTGCCACCATATCTATGAAGTTTTGGGCTTCCTCTACTGTCTTCATTAGTTGCAATGAACCTCCCAGAGTCAATCCTTCATAAAAATTCTGATGTATATCCCATTCATTGAATATTTCAAGGGGGCATTTTCTCATAGAGGGATTCTGCATCCATCTGTGTGAAGGTTTGCACCTCTGTCTTTAATCTGATAATCCTTTGAGGTGGGTAGAACTTGGCTAGGAATTTGCTCACTAGATCCTCCCAGCTAGTGATACTTTCTTGTGGAAAGGTCTCCAGCCATTGAGCAGCCTTGTCCCTCAATGAAAATGGGAACAGTAAGAGTTTATATATGTTTGGATGCACACCATTGGATTTTACTGTGTCACAGATCCTCAGGAAGATAGATAAATGCTGATTTGGATCTTCTAGTGGACTTCCTCCATATGAACAGTTGTTTTGTACCAAAGTGATGAGTTGAGGCTTCAATTCAAAGTTGTTGGCATTGACATTTGGGGTAAGGATGCTACTCCCACAATGCCTTGGATTAGCAAATGTATAAGAAGCCAAGACTATCCTCTGGGTTTGATCATTGTTGTTGGCTACTCCCACTGTTGGATTTGTTGGACTCTCCTTCATTTCTTGGTATTCTTCTTCAGAAGCTTCTTCACCAATGACCCCCTTTCCTCTGGCTTCCTTTCTTAGTCTTCGAAGAGTCCTCTCATCACAATCACTAGAGGTGGAGACCTCTCTCCTTGCTTTTGTCATACAACCAAAACAACAAGAAACACACAGAAAACCAGAAAACAAGAGCAATTCAGTCTACTACTAGAGTGAGGTTATGGTTAGCTTAAACAAAAATTCAAACAGTTAGTGTGCTTGTTAGAAACAAAGAAAAAGAAAAAAAAAGTGCTTAATCTAGATTATCACCCTACTTAATCATTGTCGATCTATATCAATCCCCGGCAACGGCGCCAAAAACATGATGAAGGAAAAAACGCTTCCAACACAAAACTCACCGGCAAGTGTACCGGGTCGCATCAAGAAGTAATAACTCACAAGTGTGAGGTCGATCCCACAGGGATTGATGGATTGAGAAATTTAATTTGGTGATGAATTTAGTTAAGTGAATATTTGATGAATTGAGTGATTTTGATTGTCAGAAGCTAAATTGCAAGTAATTAAATGTGCAGAAGGTAAATTGAGCAGAAAAATAGAGTGTAAAAGGTAAATTGACTGAATCTAAAGATGCAGAAAAGGTAAATTGCAAGTAACTTAAAGAACAAGATAGTAAAAGAGCTGAAACTTAAATTGCAAGAAAATTAAATTGCAGAAACGTAAAGTACAAGAAAGGTAAATTGCTGAATCTAAATGGCTAAGAAATGTAAACTGCTTGAAGAGTAAAAGGGATTTGGGTGCTGGGATTTGGAATTGAACAACAAATTGCAAATTAAAGTAAATTAGAGAGCTATGAGATGCAAGAACTCAAATCTAGATCTCAGTAGCAAGAACAGAAATGTAAAATTGCTTGAAGAAACAAATTAACAAGAAATCTTAAATCAATTGGGAAATTCTGAAAGAGAAATTGAAGATCGAAGAAGAGCAATGAGATTAGCAATCAGATCTAGACCTCAATTACTCCCTTGATCAAACAGAAAAGAAATTTGCCGAAGAAAATGAAGATGAAAACAGCAGAGAAGATTAAAATCCAATCCTTAGATCAATTGAGAAGTAAAGCAAGAGATGATTCTCAGAATTTGAATCAATGGAGCTCATTAGTCTCAATTCAAGATCCAAAGCAGAAAAGTAGAAGTTCCAGAAGAAAAGAAAATGCAGAAAGAAAACAAGATCCAATTCCCAAATTCCAAATTCAAAACAAATGAAAATAAAAAGTGAAAACTAAGAATGAGCTAAAGGTCTTTTTTTACAAATCAAATTAACTCCTATTTATACACTTTCTATTTTTGATTTTCAGAACTTGGAGTGGGCTTTTCAAATTGGTGAAGAAGTGGGTCCAAGATGGCATTTGATTGAAAATGGACCAAGGGTGCACTTGTTTGAAAATGCGTTGGAGCCATGCTCCAGTGGAGCACTCAGTTAGAATTGTGAACGTAGCACTACACATGCTGCCTTGGTTCCCCTTTCGAGCCTTGGCTGCTCCCTTTGTGCCAATTTCCTCTTGGTGTAGCGCTCGGTGAAGAGATGCGAACGTAGCGCTCCCTTGGTGCGTGGTTCCCTCTTCGATCCTTGGTGCTACCATTTTGTGAGAACTATGCTTTGCTTTTCTTGCTGAGCCATGCCCAAAAACGTTCAAATGTTTAAACATAGTGCTCGATTAATTGAACGCTGGCCTTGATAGATGAGCGCTCCGTTGGGATCTTCGAGCGCTACACCTTGTTGTGCCTTGCTCTTCTTCCCTCTAATGTGCGAAAACATTCAATCAAATGAACGTAGCGCTCACTTATTCGAGCACCAGTGCCTTGGTCTGTGGCCCTTCTCACTAGCGTTCATTCTTTGAAGGTTCCGCTCATGTAACAACCCTAATTTTCGAGTACGCAAGATCTTTTCTGAAGACACGGATTTCTCTGGAAGATCAGTAAAGGGAACACCTCTTCTATATCATCAAGCATCTCAATCCTCATTTTCATTATATTATCTTTAACTCAGGACCTTAGTTGAGACAAGCCCGACAACGCAATCGCGAAGAACCTTGTTTTTGAACTGTATCGGTTAGGAGTTCTGATTCTAGTTTTTGTAAATAGTCTCAGTTTGACGAACCGGACTCGACTCATGAGAGAAGAGATATAATAGTATTATATTATCATTATATTAGTATTAGAAGATGCTTGAATGATATTATAAAGTTACCTGGTCTGTTTTAGTTAAAAACAGGAAATCGGTTTAAATAGTTTTAGTAGTTATACATCTGAGATATTTTAATATTATTTTAACCCACCTCCAAGCCAACCAATTACAACTCACCTTACACCCCCAAGATACTCCAAGGCTGGTCATTTACTCCCTTTGGCCGAAAATAACAAGAGAGAAAAGAGAGAAACTTTCATGAACACTTAATCTTCAAAGCTTGATTTCTTCTGAACTAAAACTCAAATCAAAACTCCGATTTCACCAAAATGATCCTTTCTTCTTTCTCTACATAACCATGTAACTTATCAAGGCTGGAAATAAGGTGATATGGCTGTTCCTTTCCCCTTTCAATTCGGTTTTCAAGGAAACATGCTTAAACATGTGTTTTCTTGATGTTCTTCCTTAGGAATCATGCTTAACTTGACTTGAGGGCCAAGAAACGTGACTTTCCAGCAAGTATAAGGTTAGAAATCACCTCTTAACGTGCTGAGGGAGATTTGGTTAGTTGAGGGTTTTTGGATTTAAAGAGGTTCTTGATGTGATTTAGGAAGAAAAAAGTGCTAAAGGACCACCTGAAAGTCTAACTGAATTAGGAGCAGCAAAACCAGGTAGGGTGTGACGATATGGTTTGGTTATGCTTGAAATTGATTGCTTATATGAGTTATTCTTGGTGAAAGTTTGTTGAAATTTTGATGAAATTTGATGATATTCAAGCTATGAATGTTGTTCTTGAGGGCTGCTGGAAAAACGAACCCTAGGCCTTAAATTGGGGTTCAATTTTTGTTAAAATCATGTAGAAAAGATGGGGTTTTAGTGGCTGAGAATTTATTATGAATTTTGGTAAAAATCGGTTGCTGAAAAGACTGAAAAACGGGTAAAAACAGAGAAAGAATCTGAAGAATATACGAAGAACATGAAGAACACTTTGAGTGTGGTGAAGAACATTGAAAAACACCTTTTAGATCTTAGAAAGGGCAAGGTTGTAATTATTTTGGTGTTTGAGGGGTTATTTGGTAATTTCTAAAAGTTAGGGTGGTTAAAGTAGAAATATTAAAAGTTACGAGTGGTAAAAAGTGAATTTTAAAGGTTAAAAGTAAAAGTAAGTTAATTTTCGAAAATTTAATGATAAAATAATAAATAATAATAAAATATTAAATAATAATATTTAATTAAAATAATATTTTAATAAAAATAATAAAATAATGCGGAAAAGGCAGTTTTCTGTAAAAGCTTTAGAAAGACAACTTTAAGTGCAGAATCTCATAATTACCTCCATAAAACACTTAGGAAGTGGTAATAACATATTAGTGAGGCAAAGATAAAGGAAAGATAAGAAGTTAAAGAAGAGATAAAATCAAAGAAAAAGTCTGTAAGGTTTTAATGACAGAAAAACAGATAGAAATTAGTGAACGAACTAGGGCAACATAGTTAGTCCTTGAGTTGCGACTAGGGTTAGGTATTATATGAAAAGTTAAACTGTTTCAGTATAGACTTAATGAACCTATACTTGGGACAGACTAACTATTCATACCAAAATTTACATAAGCTTTAAATACATACGTTAAACAGAGAAATCAGAGCAAAGTAGAGAAACACAGAGAACAGGTCAACCAGAGTAAAGTAAAGAGATAAAGAGAAAAAAGAGTAATATAGATACAGAGGAAAGAGTAATCAGAAAAAAGTAAAGAGATACAGAGAACAGAGTAATCAGAGCAGAGTAAAAAGACAAAGTGAAAAGAGTAATATGATAAAGAGAATAGAGAACAAGCAGAGGGCCTGTTGAAAGGTCATTTGTTGCGTTAAGGCAACTCCAGAGATATTTGTATATTCATCTGCTGCTTTTCTATTGGCCCTAGAGGTCCTGTAGGCCCAAGTTCACCTACAGTGAGTTGTTATTCCTGTAGGCCAAAGTTCACCTACAGTGAATATCAATTGTGAATCTCAGGGTGTTGCTCCTGTAGGCCGAAGTTCACCTACAGAGAGTTGTAATTCCTGTAAGCCAAAGTTCACTTACAGAGGTGTCATTTCTATAGGCCGAAGTTCACCTATAGAAAGTTGTTGTGCTGTAATTAGACTTTTTCTGTAAGCCGAAGTTCACTTACAGAGGTGTTATTTTTGTAGGCCGAAGTTCACCTACAGAAAGTTGTTGTGTTGTGTTTAGACTATTCCTGTAAGTCGAAGATCACTTATGGGAGTGCTATTTCTGTAGGCTGAAGTTCACCTACAGAGAATAAGCCATATCTAGGACTAGTTCCTGGGTAATGTCGGGCTGCAGGGTGTAAACCGACACGTGAGCTCATTGCCTGCTGGTATGCGAAATTGTTACTCAGGTTGTAAAATTTGTTGTTCGTTCTCTCCCTGGCAATGGCGCCAAAACCTGGTGCACAATACCATGGTCCAAACATAACTTCACAACTTCACACAACTAACCTGCAAGTGCACTGGGTCGTCCAAGTAATAAACCTTACGTGAGTAGGGGTTGATTCCACAGAGATTGTTGGTATGAAGCAAGCTATGGTCATCTTGTAAATCTCAGTCAGGCGGATATTAAATGGTTATGGAGTTTTCGAATCATAATAATAAATAAACAGAAAATAAAGATAAAGATACTTATGTATATCGTTGGTGAGAATTTCAAATAAGCGTATAGAGATGCTTTCATTCCTCTGAACCTTTGCTTTCCTGCTGTCTTCATCCAATCAGTCTTACTCCTTTCTATGGCAAGCTTTATGTAGGGCATCACCATTGTCAATGGCTACATCCAATCCTCTCTGTGAAAATGGTCCAAATGCTCTGTCACGGCACGGCTAATCATCTGGAGGTTCTCGATCATACTGGAATAGGATTCACCCTCCTTTTGCGTCTGTCACTACGCCCAGCACTCGCGAGTTTGAAGTTCGTCACAGCCATCCCTTCCCAGATCCTACTCGGAATACCACAGACAAGGTTTAGACTTTCCGGATCTCAGGAATGGCCATCCATGGGTTCTAACTTATACCACGAAGATTCTAATATCTCGGACTCGATCCTCTGTATTAGATATCTAAGAGATACTCATTCTAGCTTGTTTGCATGTAGAACGGAAGTGTTTTTCAGGCACGCGTTCATAAGTGAGAATGATGATGAGCATCACATAATCATCACATTCATCATGTTCTTGGGTGCGAATGGATATCTTAGAAGCGGAATAAGTTGAATTGAATAGAGAAACAGTAGTACTTTGCATTGAATCATGAGGAACAGCAGAACTCCACACCTTAATCTATGGTGTGTAGAAACTCTACCGTTGAAAAATACATAAGTGAAAGGTTCAGGCATGGCCGAATGGCCAGCCCCCATGATCTAAGAACTAAACGTCCCAAGATGTCTAATACAATAGTAAAAAGTCCTATTTATACTAAACTAGTTACTAGGGTTTACAGAATTGAGTAAATGATGTAGAAATCCACTTCCAGGGCCCACTTGGTGTGTGCTTGGGCTGAGCTTGATGTTTACACGTGGAGAGGTCATTCTTGGAGTTGAACGCCAGTTTGTAACGTGTTTCTGGCGTTGAACTCCACTTTGCAACTTGTTTCTGGCGCTGAACGCCAGACTGCAACATGGAACTGGCGTTCAACGCCAGTTTGCGTCTTCTAAACTCGGTTAAAATATAAACTATTACATATTGCTGGAAAGCCCTGGATGTCTACTTTCCAACGCAATTAGAAGCGTGCCATTTGGAGTTCTGTAGCTCCAAAAAATCCACTTTGAGTGCAGGGAGGTCAGAATCCAACAGCATCTGCAGTCCTTCTTCAACCTCTGAATCTGATTTTTGCTCAGGTCCCTCAATTTCAGCCAGAAAATACCTGAAATCACAGAAAAATACACAAACTCATAGTAAAGTCCAGAAATGTGAATTTAACATAAAAACTAATAAAAACATCCCTAAAAGTAACTAGTTCCTACTAAAAACAAACTAAAAATAATGCCAAAAAGCGTATAAATTATCTACTCATCACAACAGCAAGCTTAAATTGTTGCTTGTCCCCAAGCAACTGAAAATCAAATAGGATAAAAAGAAGAGAATATACTATAAATTCCAAACTATCAATGAAACATAGCTCCAATCAGATGAGCGGGACTTGTAGCTTTTTGCCTCTTGAATAGTTTTGGCATCTCACTTTATCCATTGAAGTTCAGAATGATTGGCATCTATAGGAACTCAGAGTTCAGATAGTGTTATTGATTCTCCTAGTTCAGTATGTTGATTCTTGAACACAACTACTTTATGAGTCTTGGCCGTGGCCCTAAGCACTTTGTTTTCCAGTATTACGACCGGATACATAAATGCCACAGACACATAATTGGGTGAACCTTTTCAGATTGTGACTTAGCTTTGCTAAAGTCCCCAATTAGAGGTGTCCAGGGTTCTTAAGCACACTCTTCTTTTTGCTTTGGACCTTGACTTTAACCGCTCAGTCTCAAGTTTTCACTTGACACCTTCACGCCATAAGCATATGGTTAGGGACAGCTTGGTTTAGCCGCTTAGGCCAGGATTTTATTCCTTTAGGCCCTCCTATCCACTGATGCTCAAAGCCTTGGATCCTTTTTATTTACCCTTGCCTTTTGGTTTTAAGGGCTATTGGCTTTTTTGCTCTTGCCTTTTGGTTTTAAGAGCTTTTTGCTTTTTCTGCTTGCTTTTTCTCTTTTCTAAAAATTTTTTTCGCTATTTTTTTTTCTTTTCTATTTTTTTTTGCAAGCTTTTGTATTCACTGCTTTTTCTTGCTTCAAGAATAATTTTTATGATTTTTTAGATTATCAAATAACATGTCTCCTTGTCATCATTCTTTCAAGAGCCAACATATTTAACATTCATAATCTTTGATCTTCTCTAATTTCATTGAGGATGATGGAGTGCTCTTGGTGCTCCTATCCTTAGTTGCTCCCAATAATTATGTGGAGGAAAATGTATCCCCTGAGGCATCTCAGGGATCTCTTGATTTTCAGTCAAATGTTCTACCACTGAGCTATAGACCCTTGAGATGAATATTTCCATCTCCCATGACTCGGAGGTGGAAGCTTTTGTCTTCCCTTTCCCTTTTCTAGAGGTTTCTCTGGCCTTAGGTGCCATCAATGGTTATGGAAAAATAAAAAAGCTATGCTTTTACCACACCAAACTTAGAATGTTGCTCACCTTCGAGCAAGAGAAGAAAGAATAGATGAAGAAGAAGAAGATATGGAAGAGAGGGAGAGAGGGTTGTGTTTCGGCCAAGAAGGGGAAGAGAGGATTGTGTTATGTGAAAATGAAGGAGGGATGGAGGGGTTTATATAGTGAGGGGAGAGGGAGTAGGTTCGGCCATAGTGGGTGGGTTTGGGTGGGAAGGGTGTTTATTGGGAAGAGAGGATGAATGAGAAGAGGGGAGAGTATGAGTGGAGGTATGTGGGGATCCTGTGGGGTTCGCAGATCCTGAGATGATCCTGTGAGGTCCACAGATCCTGAGGTGTCAAGGATTTACATCCCTGCACCATTGAGGCATGTAAAATGCCTTTGCAAGCAATTTTGGCGTTTAAACGCCGAATTGATGCTTGTTCTGGGCGTTCAACGCCCAGATGCAGCATGTTTCTGGCGTTCAGCGCCAGCTTTCCTCAGGGTGCATTCCTGGCGTCTGAACGCCAGGATGTTGCTTGTTTCTGGCGTTCAACGCCAGATCCATGCTCTGTTCTGGCATTGAACGCCAACCAGATGCTCCTTACTGGCGTTTAAACGCCAGTAAGTCCTTCCTCCAGGGTGTAATTTTTCTTCTGCTGTTTTTTATTCTATTTTTAATGTTTGGATTTATTTTGTGACTCCACATGATCATGAACCTCATAAAACATGAAAGAACAATAAAAATAAAATTAGATAAATAAAAATTGGGTTGCCTCCCAACAAGCGCTTCTTTAATGTCAATAACTTGACAGTGGGCTCTCATGGAGCCTCACAGATGTTCAGAGCATTTTTGAGACTTTCCAACACCAAACTTAGACTTTGGTTGTGGCCTTCCAAAACCAAACTTAGAGTTTGACTGTGGGGGGCTCTGGTTGACTCTGTAGTGAGAGAAGCTTACTGTGCCTCTTTTCCATGTTTACAGAAGAATGACCTTGAGTTTTAAACACAAGGGAGTCCTCATTCAATTGAAGGACTAGTTCACCTCTGTCAACATCAATCACAGCTCTTGCTGTAGCTAGGAAGGATCTTCCAAGGATGATGGATTCATCCTCATCCTTCCCAATATCTAGGATTATGAAATCAGCAAGGATGTAAAGGCCTTCAACCTTTACTAACACGTCCTCTACTTGTCCATAAGCCTGTTTTCTGGAATTGTCTGCCATCTCTAATAAGATTCTAGCAGCTTGTACCTCAAGGATTTCCAGTTTCTCCATTACAGAGAGTAGTATGAGGTTTATTCCTGACCCAAGGTCACATAGAGCCTTCTCAAAGGTCATGGTGCCTGTGGTACAAGGTATTAGGAATTTTCCAGGATCCTGTTTCCTCTGAGGCAATGTCAGTTGATCCAGATCACTCAATTCATTGATGAGCAAGGGAGGTTCGTCTTCCCAAGTCTCATTACTAAATAATTTGGCATTCAGCTTTATGATTGCACCAAGGTACTTGGCAACTTGCTCTTCAGTAACATCCTCATTCTCTTCAGAAGAAGAATACTCATCAGAGCTTATGAAGGGCATAAGGAGGTTCAATGGAATCTCTATGGTCTCTAGATGAGCCTCAGATTCCTTTGGTTCCTCAGAGGGAAACTCCTTGTTGATCATTGGACATCCCAGGATGGGATTCACGTCCTCTTCCTCTTTTGTGGTTTCGGCCAGGATTGTTATATCAATGGCCTTGCACTCTCTCTTTGGATTCTCTTCTGTATTGCTTGGGAGAGTACTAGGAGGAGTTTCAGTGATCTTCTTACCCAGTTGGCCCACTTGTGCCTCTAAATTTCTAATGGAGGACCTTGTTTCATTCATGAAACTCAGAGTGGCCTTAGATAGATCAGAGACTAAATTTGCTAAGCTAGATAGATTCTGCTCAGAATTCTCTGTCTGTTGCTGAGTGGATGATGGAAGAGGTTTACTATTGTTAAACCTGTTTCTTCCACCATTATTAAAGCCTTGTTGAGGCTTCTGTTGATCCTTCCATGAGAAATTTGGGTGATTTCTCCATGAGGGGTTATAGGTGTTTCCATAAGGTTCACCCATATAATTTATCTCTACTATTGCAGGGTTCTCAGGATCATAAGCTTCTTCTTCAGAAGATGCCTCTTGAGTACTGTTAGATGCAGCTTGCATTCCATTCAGACTCTGAGAAATTATATTGACCTGCTGAGTCAATAGTTTGTTCTGAGCCAATATGGCATTCAGAGCATCAATTTCAAGAACTCCCTTCTTCTGAGGCGTCCCATTACTCACAGGATTCCTCTCAGAAGTGTACATAAAGTGGTTGTTAGCAACCATGTTAATAAGTTCTTGAGCTTCTGCAGGCATTTTCTTTAGGTGAATGGATCCACCTGCAGAAGTATCCAATGACATCTTTGATAGCTTAGATAAACCATCATAGAATATATCCAGGATGGTTCATTCTGAAAGCATGTCAGAAGGACACTTTTTGGTCAGTTGCTTGTATCTCTCCCAAGCTTCATAGAGGAATTCACCTTCCTTCTGTCTGAAGGTTTGAACATCCACTCTAAGCTTACTAAGCTTTTGAGGAGGAAAGAACTTGGCTAAGAAAGCCGTGACCAGCTTACCCCAAGAGTTCAGGCTATCTTTAGGTTGAGAGTCCAACCATGTTCTAGCTCTGTCTCTTACAACAAACGGGAAAAGCATAAGCCTGTAGACCTCAGGATCTACTCCATTAGTCTTAACAGTATCACATATCTGCAAGAATTCAGTTAAGAACTGAAAAGGATCTTCAGATGGAAGTCCATGAAACTTGCAGTTTTGTTGCATCAGAGAAACTAGTTGAGGCTTAAGCTCAAAATTGTTTGCTCCAATGGTAGGGATGGAGATGCTTCTTCCATGTATATTGGAATTTGGTGCAGTAAAGTCACCAAGCATCTTCCTTGCATTATTATTATTTTCGGCTACCATCTCCTCTTCTTGTTCGAAAATTCCTGTAAGGTTGTCTCTGGATTGTTGTATTTTAACTTCTCTTAGTTTCCTTTTCAGAGTCCTTTCAGGTTCAGGATCTGCTTCAACAAGAATGTTCTTGTCCTTGCTCCTGCTCATATGACAAAGAAGGGAATAACAAAGAAAATATGGAATCCTCTATGTCACAGTATAGAGATTCCTTTGTGTGAGTAGAAGAAGAAAAGAATGTAATGTAAAGAAGAGAAGAGGGAAAACTCGAACATAGAGAGGGAGGTGGTGTTCGAATTTTTGGATGGAAGAGAGGTGTTAGTAGATGAATAAATAAATAGAAGGAGATGAGAGAGAGAATTTCAAAATTTAATTAAAATAAAAAATAAAATTGAAAGTTAGATTTTGAAAATTAAAGTTAAAGTTAAATTAAAATTAAAACAATTAGTTAATTAAAAAGGAATTTTGAAAAAGGAGAGAGGGAATTTTCGAAAATAAGAGAGAGAGGATTAGTTAGGTAGTTTTGAAAAAGATATGATTGAAACAATAAGATAAGATTGGTTGAAAAAGTTTTGAAATTTATTTTTGGAAAAGATATTATTGAAATTTAAAAAGATATGATTGAAACAAAAAGATAAGAATTGAAAATCAATTTTAAAAAGATAAGAAGTTAGAAAAGATTTTGAAATTGAATTTGAAAAAGATATGATTGAAATTTTAATTTGAAAAAGATTTGAATTTTTAAAAGTCAAAATCAATGACTTGACTCACAAGTAATCACAAGATATGATTCTAGAACTTAAAGTTTGAATCTTTCTTAACAAGCAAGTAACAAACTTGAAATTTTTGAATCAAAACATTAATTTTTTGATGATATTTTCGAAAATTATGAGATAAAATTAAGAAAAAGATTTTTGAAAAATATTTTTAAAATTTTCGAAAATAAATAAGAAAAATGGAAAAGATTTGATTTTTGAAAATGCTTTTGAAAAAGATAAGATTTTCAAATTGAAAATTTGATTTGACTCATAAGAAACAACTAGATTTTAAAAATTTTTGAAAAAGTCAATCCAAATTTTCGAAATTTATGAGTGAAAAAGGGAAAGATATTTTTTTGATTTTTGAATTTTTAATGATGAAAGAGAAAAACATGAAAAAGACTCATAACATAAAAATTATGAATCAAAACACACAATGCATGCAAGAACACTATGAATGTCAAGATGAACACCAAGAACACTTTGAAGATCAAGATGAACATCAAGAACTTATTTTTGAAAAATTTTCAAGAAAAGAAAACATGCAAGACACCAAACTTAGAAATTTTTCATGTATAGACACTATGAATGCAAGAATGCATATGAAAAACAAGAAAAGACACAAAACAAGAAAATATGAAGATCAAACAAGAAGACTAGCCAAGAACAACTTGAAGATCAAGAAGAACACTATGAATGCATGAATGCAATTTTTGAAAAATGAAAGATGAATATGCAATTGACACCAAACTTAAAACATGACACAAGACTCAAACAAGAAACATAAAAATATTTTTGATTTTATGATTTTATAAATTTTTTTGTATTTTTATTTTATATTTTTCGAAAATAAATTTTGGAAAAACGAAAAAAATAAAGAAAAATTTTGAAAAGTTTTTGAAAACAAAATAAGAAGAAAATTACCCAATCTGAGCAACACGATGAAACGTCAGTTGTCCAAACTCGAACAATCCCCGGCAACGGCGCCAAAAACCTGGTATGCGAAATTGTTACTCAGGTTGTAAAATTTGTTGTTCGTTCTCTCCCTGGCAATGGCGCCAAAACCTGGTGCACAGTACCATGGTCCAAACATAACTTCACAACTTCGCACAAATAACCAGCAAGTGCACTGGGTCGTCCAAGTAATAAACCTTTCGTGAGTAAGGGTCGATTCCACGGAGATTGTTGGTATGAAGCAAGCTATGGTTATCTTGTAAATCTCAGTCAGGCGGATATTAAATGGTTATGGAGTTTTCGAATCATAATAATAAATAAACAGAAAATAAAGATAAAGATACTTATGTATATCATTGGTGAGAATTTCAGATAAGCGTATAGAGATGCTTTCATTCCTCTGAACCTCTGCTTTCCTGCTGTCGTCATCCAATCAGTCTTACTCCTTTCTATGGCAAGCTTTATGTAGGGCATCACCGTTGTCAATGGCTATATCCCATCCTCTCTGTGAAAATGGTCCAAATACTCTGTCACGGCACGGCTAATCATCTGGAGGTTCTCGATCATACTAGAATAGGATTCACCCTCCTTTTGCGTCTGTCACTACGCCCAGCACTCGCGAGTTTGAAGTTCGTCACTGCCATCCCTTCCCAGATCCTACTCGGAATACCACAGACAGGGTTTATACTTTCCGGATCTCAGGAATGGCCATCCATGGGTTCTAACTTATACCACGAAGATTCTAATATCTCGGACTCGGTCCTCTGTATTAGATATCTAAGAGATACTCATTCTAGCTTGTTTGCATATAGAACGGAAGTGTTTGTCAGACACGCGTTAATAAGTGAGAATGATGATGAGCGTCACATAATCATCACATTCATCATGTTCTTGGGTGCGAATGGATATCTTAGAAGCGGAATAAGTTGAATTGAATAGAAAAATAGTAATACTTTGCATTGAATCATGAGGAACAGCAGAGCTCCATACCTTAATCTATGGTGTGTAGAAACTCTACCGTTGAAAAATACATAAGTGAAAGGTTCAGGCATGGCCGAATGGCCAGCCCCCATGATCTAAGAACTATACATCCCACGATGTCTAATACAATAGTAAAAAGTCCTATTTATACTAAACTAGTTACTAGGATTTACAGAATTGAGTAAATGATGTAGAAATCCACTTCCGGGGCCCACTTGGTGTGTGCTTGGGCTGAGCTTGAAGTTTACACGTGGAGAGGTCATTCTTGGAGTTGAACGCCAGTTTGTAACGTGTTTCTGGCGTTGAACTCCACTTTGCAACTTGTTTCTGGCGCTGAACGCCAGACTACAACATGGAACTGGCGTTCAACGCCAGTTTGCATCATCTAAACTCGAGAAACGTATGAACTATTATATATTGCTGGAAAGCCCTGGATGTCTACTTTCCAACGCAATTAGAAGCGCACCATTTGGAGTTCTGTATCTCCAAAAAATCTACTTTGAGTGCAGGGAGGTCAAAATCCAACAACATCTGCAGTCCTTCTTCAACCTCTGAACCTGATTTTTGCTCAGGTCCCTCAATTTCAGCCAGAAAATACCTGAAATCACAGAAAAACACACAAACTCATAGTAAAGTCCAGAAATGTGAATTTAACATAAAAACTAATAAAAACATCCCTAAAAGTAACTAGATCCTACTAAAGACATACTAAAAACAATGCCAAAAAGCGTATAAATTATCCGCTCATTACCTGCATAGGACAGATATGCATCATACTTGGTTGTGCATTTCCTCTGTTATGATTGTTGAATGAATGTATGCTTTCTTTGTTAGTATTCTATTCACTGTGTCTGTGTTTTGTTTTCTTGTATTCTTTTGTTTGTGTTTTGCTTTTTGTTTTCTCTATTTTCTCTATTTATCTGTATCTTCTGTTCACTACTTCTCGGTATTCTGCTATATATCTGCTAAGCAACACAAATTAATGAACTTAACTAATAATTCCGGCACTACTAAGAACTCCCCAGTTCTTACCCCTTCTCTCTCCCTTCCCCCTTCAGATGGAAGCAGGAGTACCCTTCCGTAATCTACTGATGACCGTTTCGCAAAGAGGATTCCGCTCTAGGTAGTCTTCTGAGTCTAGGGTGAATCTCTTTATCTATTTATATGTATATACTATGAGACCAGCCGATGTCTGCACCCCGTTTGTATGCGCACTTTAGCCTAAATCCTGTGTACGAGACTCCTGTTGTGTGGCTACCTGATGAGGTACCAGAGAGACGTCATATGGCAACGTCGGATCGTGCAGAGGAATAGTAGATGATGTTCCATCTTTTGGTAACGTTCCACCTGACTTGAGTTTTGAAGACTTAGAATGCACTTTCCCTCGCTTTAGTATTTTAGAGGGACTAGGCGAGTATATAGTCTAGGCTAGCCTAAGTGCCAGCTTAGGGACCTCTTGAACAGGTCAGGACCTGGGATGTTGTATATATGTATATGCATATAGTTATTATCTAGCTATATCTAGGGGAGTTCTAACTAAAAGTCTATACTCTAATAAAGGCTGGATCACTAAATGTTGTTAGTTGCTTGTGATGTATTTATGTGTGATTGTTTATAACTGTTTTATCTGTTTTTATTTGTGAATTGATTATAAATGATTATGTTTATTAATCCAAACGTTTTCAGGAAAAAAAAAAGTACCTCACTAACTAACTACGCTTTTAACAACGAATCAGGCTCATATAATAAATAATAGATAATAATTAGGATGACAAATTGGTAGCACTCGGTTTCTGGTATGTCCTAGGCGTACTAAAAATTGGGTCGTTACAGCTCACTCTTTGAGTGCTACATGCCTTTACTTCCTTAAGCACTGGCCTTGTTCCTTGGTTGAGTGCTACGCTTTTACGGCCATGGCCACGCTTTGGTAAGGCACGCTTTCATGGTTCTTTCTTTTCTTCACTATTTCTTCACCTACAAGCAACCAAACAAACATGTCAAAGTATCACCAAATTCACAAGATTTCTAAATCATTCATAAAATCAACTAATTCGAGCTTAAATCCTATGATTTTGTGTCAATTAAATGATGGTTGATTGGTTTAACATAACCATGAAAATCCATTCGAAATCACTTACTTATTGTGCAAGAAAGTGCATAAAACCTAATGAAACAAGTGAAAAGTGCTTGAAAAGCTAGCGTAAGATGACTTGTCATCAGGGAACACCAAACATAGTTCCTTGCCTACTTCTATATGCAGCAGAATAAATACATGCATGAAACATCAAGTACTTTTTATTAAGAAAGTAGACTATGAACTAGAAAACAAATATAAACTAGAAAACAAACTAAAAACTAGAAATATAACAATTATTAAGTAGTTTCTCTGATTGTTTGGAGCCGAGACTAGTCATGCTGAGGGTGCAATGTGTTCTTAATGAAATGTTTGGTGGAACACCAAACTTAGCATCCAACATTCACCCCTTAATTATTTTGGTGTGCAACATCAAACTTAGCTCTTTGCAATACAGAGAAATCTACTTAACTCCTTTATTAAAATAACTAAGAAAGGAAAAACTACTGACCTGTAGCTGATGACTTTCTTCCTCTTCTTCCAGTTTGTTAAGAGGAATGACCTCAATGGTAAAGAGGAGCCAGTTAGTGTCCCCTTTCTTGTCCTCTTCTCAGCAAGCTTCCTTTTGTTAATTGCTTGATTGAGCTTTTTTGCTGGTGGTCCAGGGGTTGGATTGCTTGTGGTTGACCTCTCCTTCTTCCTTGATATGTTCAATGGTAGCTTGGTCACAATCCTCTCTTCGGTGTTGTTGTTGATTGCCTTCACTTCTTTGATTTCAAAACATGGTTGCTGTGTGATTATTGGAGTTTTATCTTCATCAAGAGCCTTTTGAATTGATGGTTCCATGAGCCCTACCTTTATGCACTTCTCTGCTTCATTTGAGTGTGGACTTCCCTGATAGAATTCCTCATTTTCCTCTGCATGATCTTCCATTAAGTTCTCTGGGAGTGAGTCCTCATGGTTTTCTATCACCTCCATTAGCCTCTGTGGATATGAAATCCTAGGCTCATATATCTCCACAACCTCATTCCTCATTGAAACATCTCTTGGTACAGGAACTTCTTCATCTTCCCCTTTTACTTCCTTCTTTGCACTCAACATTTGTTTTAATTACACTTTTATGGAGGAGATTTGTTGTTCTTCCCAAGATTTCTTCATCTCCTCTTCATATTTTTCAATGACATATTCAAGTGTTGAGAGTTTTTGGTTTAGAAAAGTTTGTGGGGGTTGTGAATTTTCATGTTCCTTTGTCATCTCAAGTGGCTTCTGTAGATATGTAGTCTCAGGTTCAAATACCTCCACAACCTCCTCCTCCATTGAAATTTCACTTGATACAGTAGCCTCTTTATCTTTCTCTTCTACTTCCTCCTTCACATCCATCAATTAGTCTTCATCTCCCTTGCTTAGCACTTCTTTGTTTCTCCTTGCTTGCACCAAATATCCATCCATCTTATTGCAAAGGGTTTCTTGCTCTTTCCAAGAGTCTATGGATGTTTGTAGGTATTGTTCAAATGCTAGCTCAAGGGATGAAGGTTGAGAGTAATTTTGTGGGCATGGATGTGTTGTGGTGATGTTTTGAGGGACATGGAATGAATTTTGTGAATTGTGGAATGAATTTTGTGGTTAGTATGGATCGTGGAGGAAATATTGTGTTGAGGTATCATCAAGTGATGAAGAATTTTCACATGAGAAACTGGGAGGTGAGGTCAGACAATTTTGCATGAATGAATTGAAGGTTTGCTCAAGTTATGATGACTCTTGATAAGTGGAGTATGAACTGTCAAGTGCTTTTTGGTTTTGATCCTCCCAATCACAACTTGAAGAATTGTGGAATTCATCACAATATGGATCATCTTGTGGCATTGGGGGACAATCTTGCATGAATTTATGGAAATTACACTCCAGTGAAGATGTCTCTTGATGAACAAAGTATGGATTACTAAGATCTCTTTGATTTTGACCTTCCCAGCCACAATATGAGTAGTTGTTAAACTCATCAAAATCTGGATCATATTGTGTCTCTAGGAAGTGTCCCATTTCAACTGATTGTTCACACTCTTGTTGACATGTCCAGACACCATGAGGGTGATGATATAAATCATCTTGTGGTTCTGGATCATATCTCATGTGAATTGCTTCATCATCTATCATTTCTTGGTGATATTCCCAGCCATCACTAGGATAATGACTTGGATCATATTGTGATGGTGGGCAATATCTCATAAAATTGTCTTACTCATCTTGTGGCTCTGAAGCATATCTCCATTGATTGGAGTGCTCTTAGAATCTATGATTTCTTGGTGATATTCTCAGTCACTATTAGAATAGTCAATTGGTGATGGTGGGTAATATCCCATAAAATTTGTTTGATCACAAGATGAGTTGACCTCCATTTGAATTTTGTAAAACACATCACCAATGAAAATTGAAATTCATGTCACAGAGAAGAATTTTTTAGTGAGGCAATAACTCAAACACCTTGGTATCAGTTTAAAACAGAAAATTAAAAGGACAAAAATAAAGAAAATTCTTAATCTAGACTTCTCACCCACTTAATCATTGTCGATCTAAATCAATCCCCGGCAACGGCGCCAAAAACTTGATGAGGAAAAAATGATTCCACACAATCTCACCGGCAAGTGTACCGGATCGTATCAAGTAGTAATAACACACAAGAGTGAGGTCGATCCCACAGGGATTTATGGATCAAGCAACTTTAGTGAGTGGTCAATCTAGTCAAGCAGACAGTAGTGAATTGAATGAAATTAAACTAACAGAGAGTGAATTGCAAGAATTATAAATTGTAGAAAGTAAATTTGACAGAAGCTTAAAGAGCAAGAAATGTAAAGTGCAGCAAATGTAAAGGGAATTGGGTACTGGAAAATTAAATCAAGCAGTAAATCAAAACTCAGAACAATTGTAGAAGATTTAAATTGCAGGAAAGTAAATAAAACTGATGAACATGAACAGAAATGTAAAACTTGCAGAAAGGAAATTGTAGCAGAGGATTGCAGAAATTTAAATTGCATAAGCTGAATTGTAAAAAAGTGCAGAAATATAAAAGAGTATCAACTATGCTAAGCTCTCTGGAGTCTCTAATCCTCCAAGAGAGATCTGGAGTCTCTAATCCTCCAACCTGAGCCTCTATTCTACTCCTACTCCTACTGTGCGTGTTTCTTTTTTCTCAAATGAAACTGATGCTTTTATATAGGCTTCCTAAACTACTAAATGAAATTCAGATTGAAAATAAATTACAATTAAATACAAAATTCCTATTCTAGATGATCCTTGTGCCTTTTAGTGACGTCAATTGGACTATGCTTGCTTTGGGGCTTCAATGGGCTTGAATTGGAATTAATTAGGCCAGAGTTGCAGCTTCCAGGAGAGCGTAGTGTTCATTTAGAGAACGGAGCGTTTGGGCACCCACGCGTACGCGTCCTTCACGCTTGCGCGTGCTTTTGCATTTTCGACCATCAACGTGTAAGCATCACTCACGCGTACGCGTCCTTTGCAGCGTTCTCTTAATGAGCGCTACGTTTGCTTAATGAGCGCTGCCCCATGCATGCGTATCATGTACGCGTGCGCATGGGTAGCAAAACCTCAATTCCATGCTTCGGCGCCAGCCACGCATACACGTGCTTTGTCCTGGGTGCACCATCGATGTGTGCGCGTCAAGCACGTGTGCGCGTCGTTTGCAAAACTTTGCCTCCAAATTTTAATCTGCCCAAAAACGCTGAGTAAATGAACGTAGCACTCTCTTTTAAAAACGAGCGCCAAACACTTCCACGCGTATGCGTCATTCACGCGTATGCGTGGGTCTTCAAAATTTTCCCCTGACGCATAAGCGTCTTATGCGCGTGCGCGTCACTTACTGAGCGTGGCGTTCTTTCTTTGAACGCAACGTTACTCTGCTCTGCCCTTCTTCCTCTTCATTTTCACCTGAAATCAACCAAACAAATACGTCAAAGCCTTGGCATGATCATCAAATCTTGCATCTTTCATATTATCAACTAAATCTTGCAAGAAATCTAATGAGATTGCATAAAATTACCAATGTTTGATTGAATCAAGACAAGCATGAAATTCTCACTCAAACACTTATTTGTTGCCTAAATATGCATGAAAACCAAGTAAAAACTAATGAAATAGGCTTGTGAAACTAGCCTAAGATGACTTGTCATCAAGGGCAAAGGGGTTTTCAATGATTGCAATAAACAAATAAAGAGATAAAAGAACTAGACGAAATTGTAATTAATAAGCTAATGAAAGAACAAAAGAACTATGTATGCAATATGGACAAGTAAAGCTATGAAGTAATGAAAAAGTAGTTCAAAACATAAATGAAACCTTGACTTGGGATAAGTTATGGAATCCCTTCCTTGCCATAACCACAACTATGATAGTTATCATGAGTTAATCTCGCCTAGTTAACCCTAAACATCGAGGAGTAAGTCAAGCAAGCATAATTGACCTTTATCCATAAGTTCTAACTAACTTACCAAACTAGTTGATAAAAGGCTAGCTTTAATGGAAACAAGAATCAACTAACTTCCCAAGAACTATCACTAAATCTTGGATATTATGGCTCCAGTAATCCATAGACTCATTTTTCCCCAAGCCAAGGGGTGGAAATTATCCCATAATCAAAATTGATATTTCATCAAACACATAGAGGGTATAAACATAAAATATCGTAAAATTGAGAAAATCATGAAAGCTATGAAGCATAAATGATAACAAGCATCAAAAGCAACTCCACAAATATAAAATAAGCATCAAACATCAAATTCAACAATTGGAAATCCAAAATTGCAAAGCTATGTAAATATGGACAAGAAAATTTGAAATAGATAAAAGTGTAGGACAAGTAATGTAATTAAAGGAGAAATTAAAGAAATAATTATAATGCAATTGCTAGAATAAAAAATCATACTTGAAGAATAAAATGCTACAAAACCCTAATTTAAACCTAAGAGAGAATTTTCTTTTCTACACTACTCCTATTCCTACTATGTAAAACTATCAAAAATTATGTCTAAGTCCTAATGCCTTCATATATGGTGTTGCTCCCTTCATATAGCCCTTGACTTCAGCCTTAAGCCTTCAGAAATGGGCCAAGGAATCCCAAAATCGCGAGTGCACGTGCATTTTTAATGAAGGCACGCACTGGGACCTGTCCGAACGCATAGATGTATGCGTCCGCACACTTCGCTGAATTTCCTCTTGTGTGTATGCACAGATGGTTGTGTACACACACACTTCACGATTCTCTGGATTCGCTCTACCTGGGTTCTCGTGCGTATGCACAAGTAGCTGTGCGCACGCACGCATGCTGATTTCCATTTTGTGCGTACGTACACATCTCTGTGCGTACGCACGCATAATTGTGCTCTCCTCCTTTGTTTTCTTCATGCTTTCTCCCAATTGCATGCTCCTCTTCCATTCCCACCAAGCCATTCCTACCTTATTCGTCTGAAATCACTCACAAATAACATCAAGGTATCGAATGGAAGGTCAATGGAATAAAATTAGTCAAAATAGGCACAAAAGAGCATGTTTTCACCTTTAGGCACGATCTAGAGAGAAAACACAAAAGTATGCTATTTTGGTGCTTAAGTGTGAGTTCATGTGCTAGAATCTATCCAATTTGAGTCAAAATATACGAAAAAATATGGACTCATCAATTCCCTCATTCTTAAACAATAGCATGTCCTCATGCTAATCACATACAAAGCAGAAGGATAAAAGGGAAACAACTTATTGAATGCACTATTTATATGCATGTATCTATGCTATATACTATCTATATATATCTATCTATAATGTCCTATTGGTTTGGTGTAAACGAACAACAGAATTTCACTCAATCGAAGATAAGATCTTAGGGCTGGGTAAGAAGATACAACAATATAACCAAAATCCAAAAACTTGAATTGAGATTTTCAAATTAACAACCAAACAACTTGCAAGAAGATAAAATATAAGTAACAAGGACATAGAATTGAGCGATCGAACCCCTCACCGGATGTGTTTACACTCTATTCGCTCAGTGTTTAGAGTTTAATCACTTAATTCTCCTTTACTCATGTTTTTCAAAGATTTGCAAGTCATCTAACAATCAACTAATTTTTGATGCATGAAAAGCAAATATCACGAGGTCTTTTGAAGGTTGTAATGGGGCTAGGGTCCAGGTAAGGAAAATATGGTCAAGTGGACTTAGTGAATTACATCTTTGATTAGCTTAAGTGTCCACCTAATCCTATATCATCCTATGTACACATAACAAAACAACCTAGCTACCCATTTGTCTCCTATCTCACCTCTACTCATGCATATTCTTTCCAAAACACACACATATGCATCCTTTATTTAGCTTTTTATTTCATATATATTGAACAATGAATGCATGCGTATTATTCTATTATCCAAGTTTTCTCAATGAATATCCCGAATAAGCTTATCACTAATGTTTCCCAACAATTTTCCCCCACACTTAGAGTATACACACTACTCCACCCAAGCTAATCAAAGAGTAATCCAAGGACATCAATGGTTTTTCACTTTAGGGTGAATAAGGTGCTTAGCATTAGAACAAAAGGGGGTTTAAAGGCTCAAAAAGGGGTTACAAAGGTGAATGCAAGGGTTGGCCATATAGGTTTGTGAGTTCAATAACAAGAATGGCCTCAATCATGCTAAATACAATCAAACAACAAATACAGGACATATAGATTCATGAAAATCAATGATCACAATAAAAAAGGAGTGTAATCGCACAAGAATAAACTTTATGGTTGGAAATGTGCAACCATCTATTAGAGCTCAAATCTCCCAAGGTATGTTGTTCTAGCTCTTTTCTATGTTCTATGAAAAAGGATGCTTCAAGCAAGTTGAAAAAAGATTTTTTTTCAATTCAATCAATGGCACGCCCTAAAAAGGGTTTCATGAAAATTCTTTGTTGTTTCACCAAACTTATTTCCTATATGTATGTATGTTGTGATGGATGCAATTTTCAAAAATTTTCCAAGTTCTATTCCTAATTTTCAACATTACAAAAACTAACATGAACAATTAGGACAAAATTGAACTAGGCACTATGCTATTCACATCATCCAATCACAACTTCTATCTATAAAATATATACTAAAAAAAATATGCAAAAATGCAAGATGCAATAACTAGAAATAAACTATGCATAAGCTAAGATATATATACCAAAAGAAAAATGCAATGCAACAGCCAAAAGCATTCTAAATATCTACAAGAAACATAATAAAAAGAAACAAAAATAAGGTGCAAAGTGTTCGGGAAAAGAAAGTTTACACCCCAAAATGACGAATCCTCCCCCACACTTAAGCGTTGCACGGTCCTCCGTGCACGAATAAAATCCGGTGGTGAGGAGCTATGAAGCTCCACCTTCAGCTGGTGGGTTCAGGGGTTTTGGTTGCTGAGTAAACAAATAAACACAATTGAGGAAAAGTGAGATGTGTGTGGTATGAGAATGTGTGTGTTCTAAGTGTGCACGGTTTAGAACAACACACATTGGCCGGGTAAATGGGGATCACACAATCAAAAGAATTACCATATGTCCCTCAATTAGGTAACCAAGGTTGCAAGTGGAGAATGAGCGAAACTTAAGGCACAAGCAACCTTAGGTGACTATGAAAGTGAATTGAATGATTAAGATATTGGCTATTATAATTGTGCAAGTTAAAGCGCAAGATTAATATAAAATAGCACAATAAACAACAACCAATTCAATAATTTACAAAAACTCCCTACTCATCATAAAGCATAATGAAAAGGTCACATGGAAGGGTACTTGTTACAAAAAGTGATAACCTTGATAAGAATCAAGTTAGGTCACTCAAACAAATGCAAAGCATTAACAAGGAACAAGTACTGGACATGTGATGATTTTTAATATATAAATCATGATGAACAAGTAAATTCAACTCAAATCACTTAATCCAATGCACTTATATAATTTGCCCTAGTGATACAATCAAAACATGAGTATTCAAATCCACTAGGTACTTGCATATTAAAGCAAAGTATAACTGCATTGTATCAAGAGGCAACCCTATCGCTAGTAAACAAACACTTATAAATTATTTAAATAGAAATAACTAAAGTAAAACTAAGATAATAACTAAAATAAAAATGAAATGCAATGAAGATTAAATAAAACAAGAGGAAAAACATGGAAGAAGCAAGAAAAGAGAGGGGGTGGAGGGGGCGGAAGTGCGTGAAGGCTTAAATGGAAAAGAAATAAAAATTTTGCCCAAAACAGCACTTGTGCGTACGCATAGACATGTGTGCGTACGCACATAATGTGAAAAGGGGAGGGGTGCACTCACACAAGGTGTGCGAGTGCTCCGATCAGAAGGCGAAAATAGAAGTGTGCACACGCAAAAGCCGGTGCGCGCACACAGAACGCTTTTTTTTTTTATGGATGGAACATGTGTGCGTACACACACAGTCCGTGCGCACGCATAAGGGCGAAAAGGGTAGAATGTGCATGCGCACAGGCTCAGCCAGCGCTCCCACCAGAAAGGCTGCAAGCTGGTGTGCGGACGCACACGTCGGTGCGGCCGCACAGATGGCGCGAAAAGGAAGACGCGTGCATACGCACAAGGCAATGCGCACGCATAGATCAAGAAAAATAGGGCAGCATCCATGCACAAGCTATGCTAGTGCTACGACCAGAGGGCGCTGCAAGGGGTGTGCGAGTGCACAGAGGCGTGCGCTCGCACAGATGGTGGAAAATACAATTTTGTGCGTGCGCACAGGGTGGTGCGCACGCACAGGTGCCCTGTTTCTCAAAACTTTTTTCTTTCAAAATTAAGGGTCCAAGCCTTAGCACATCAACATATCAACCCCAAAACGTTTAAAACATCACAAAATCATGATCCATTTGCAATTCAACCTATCTAAACTTGAAATTAAACTAATTCTAAGCTAACTCAGACAAGCAAATATGTAATAAACTAAGACTATAAACAAAGAGAAAGGATAAGGAAGATGTTACCATGGTGGGGTGTCTCCCACCTAGCACTTTGGTTTATAGTCCTTAAGTTGGACTTAATGAGGAGACTCTAGCTAGGGTGGCTTGTGTTTCCACTCCTCCTTGAACCTCCATCCATGCTTGCACTAAGAGGCTCTTCCGGGATCCCATATTCTAGGCATCCGGTCACCTTCTTGTTGATCTCCATGCTCCAAGCCGGATGGAAAAGATCTCATTCTACCCTTGAAGTACCCAACATCCTCCGGAAATTACCCACTTGTGCTCTACACCATGCTTGAACTCCAATTCTTGAATTAACCTTCTTGATAATCCTTGTGGTTCTTTGGCTACTGATGACAAGTCATCTTATGCTAGTTTCACAAGCATTTTTCATTTGTTTCATTAGGTTTTATGCACTTTCTTGCACAATAAGTAAGTGGTTAGAGTGAAATTTCATGATTATTGTGATTCAATCAAACATCATTTATTTTATACAAAATCATGAGATTTATGCAAGAACTAAGTGATTATTATGATTGTTGCAAATTCTTGTGATTTTGGTGAAACTTTGATTGCTTGTTTGGTTGGTTTTAGGTGAGAAAATGAAGAAAAGAATAAGCCATGCAGTATAGCGTTGCGTTCAAATAATGAACACCATGCTCACTTGTGACGCGCACGCGTAACAAACGCTTACGTGTCAGGGATGGATTTTTGAAGATCCACGTGTACGTGTTCATGACGCGTACGCATGGAAGTGGTTGGCGCTCATTTTTGAAGAGAGCGCTATGTTTGATTACTCAGCGTTTTCGGGCAAGATTTGAAATTGGAGGCAAAATTCTAGAAATGACGTGCACGCATGCTTGACGCGCACGCGTCGATGGTGGATTTGGAAGGAATCACGCCAACGTGTGAGTGATGCTAAAGCAAGAAATTGGTATTTGCTACCCATGCACACGCATGGAAGACGCGCACGCGTGTGCAGCGTTCACTAAGCCAATGTAGCGCTCACTAGGTTAACGCTATCAATGACGCGTACGCGTGAAAGGGGCGCGCGAGCATGTTTGGAGCTGAAGACTGATAGTGACGTGCACGCGTACATGACGCGCACGCGTCGATGAGCAAAGAGGCAAAAGGACGCGCACGC
Source organism: Arachis ipaensis (assembly GCF_000816755.2). Classification (NCBI taxonomy): domain Eukaryota; kingdom Viridiplantae; phylum Streptophyta; class Magnoliopsida; order Fabales; family Fabaceae; genus Arachis; species Arachis ipaensis. Next base: position 59,937,732 of record NC_029786.2, read on the forward strand.
GTCAGAGACGCGCACGCGTGGATGAATGAATGCTGCGCTCACTTAGAGAATGCAACGTTCCCCTAGAGACAGCAATGAGGAGCCATTTTGATCCACTTCTTCATAGGCCAAAAAGCCCACTCCAAGTATTGGAAGACTAAGTTAAAAAGTGTATAAATAGGATAACATTTGATTTCACAGGGAGCTCTCTTTTAATTTTCATTTTTTTAGAATTTTAGAATTGAGATCAGATCTGAATTTTCCTTTTCTGTTTTGCTTTCTCTTTTCTGCAACTATTACTTTCTGTTTTGTGTCTTTTGACTTCAGAATGAAGAATTCTTCTTAATTTCTTCATCTTGGAGCTTTCTTTTATTTTTCCTTTGATAGTTTTATGAGTTGGAGATCTGGTCATAGTTTACTTTCTGTTTTTCTTTCTTTTGCAATTTCTTCTTCCTGTTCTATTAAAAGAGCAATTGAGATCTAAATTTCTTTTCTGTTTCATTATTCTTCTGCAATTATCAATTTCTCTTTTAGGATTTTGAGATTGTTCTAAGTTTTCTTTCTGTTTTATCTTCTTCTACAAATTCTTCATTTCTGTTTTGGTACTAAAATCCTGATTGATATATTTTTTGCATTTCTTCATCTAAGAGTTCCCTAATTCACTGCAATTTACGTTTTCCAATTCAGTTTTGATTCCCAATACCCAAATCCCTTTATTCTTCATGCAATTTAAGTTTCCTAGCAATTTAGATTCTGCAATTTAAATTTCTTGCACTTTAAGTTTCAGTTATTTACTTTTCTTGCAATTTAAGTTTCAGCTCTTTTAATTTCTTGCACTTTAAATTTCTGCAATTTACTTCTTCTGCACTTTAGTTTACTTGTAATTTAGTTCCTGTAAATCGAATTTCACCAAAAATCATCAAATATTCGCTTAACTAAATTCATCACCATACTAAAGTTACTCAATCCATCAATCCCTGTGGGATTGACCTCACTCTTGTGAGTTGTTACTACTTGATGCGACCCGGTACACTTGCCGGTGAGTTTGTGTGAAATCATTTTTCCCTCATCAAGTTTTTGGCACCTTTGCCGGGGATTGATTTAGATTAACAATGATTAAGTAGGTGATAATCTAGATTAAGCACTTTTTCTTTATTTTTCTTGAGCATTTTAAATGTTTGATATTTTGTTTCAACTAACCATTAACCACCCTCTATCAGTAAAGTGTTTTATTTTAGTTTTCTGGTTTTGTCCGTGTTGTATGCCAGGAGGGAGAAGAGGTGAATCCACTTCTTTTGGTTCTGAACCAGAGAGAACACTTTTGAGAAGAAGAAGAGAAGCAAGAGGGAAGGGGGTTATTGGAGAAGAAGAATCAGAAGAAGAGGATAAAGGGATGGAGGGTAACATTCCAAATCCACCTGAGGATGTGGCCAACAACAATGGCCAGCCTCAGAGAAGAGTTTTAGCTTCTTACACTATCCCCAACCCAAGGAATTGTGGGAGCAGCATCCTAACCCCCAATGTCCATGCTAATAACTTCGAACTCAAGCCTCAATTGATTACCTTGGCTCAGAATAATTGTCAATATGAAGGAAGTGCTGCTGAAGACCCAAACCAACAACTTTCTGTGTTTTTGAGAATTTGTGACACTGTCAAAACCAATGGAGTCCACCCTGACATCAATAAACTCTTGCTATTTCCATTTTCACTGAGAGACAAAGCCACGCATTGGTTAGAAACCTTCCCTAAGGAAAGCATCACCAATTGGGATGATTTGGTCATCAAATTTTTAGCCAAATCCTATCCACCCAATAACCCATCAACTAACCAAAACAACTTTCATTCCCCATCTACATTCCACACTCAACCACAACCACCCCAAGAATCCCAAAGAATCTCCAACTTGGAGATGATGATGGAGAAAATGATCAAACACCAAGAATTGGCCAATAAAAACCATGAAGCTTCACTAAGGAACCTGGAAAGACAAATTGGACAATTGTCCAAGCAAACAGTGGCCGAAAGACCAACCAATGCACTACCAAGTGACACCATTCCCAACCCCAAGGAAGAATGTAAAGTAATTCAACTTAGGAGTGGAAAGACATTGGAGAATAACAAAGAAGCTAACAAGAAGCCAGCAGAGGATGATAAGGCCAACAGCAAGGAAGAAGTGACAATTAAAGAAAAGGACCAGGAAGAGCTCAGAAAGAAAGATAAATAATCTCAAGCTTCAAAGAAGGGAAAATAAGTCATGATAGAGCCTCCACAAGAACAGAAGAAGGAAGTTAAACATTACATCCCTCCTCTGCCATATCCTCAAAGAGTGCAAAGAGAGCTCAAGGATCAAAAGTTTCCCAAATTTCTGGAAGTTTTCAAGAAGCTGGAAATTAACATACCACTTGCTGAAGCTCTAGAACAGATGCCTCTATATGCGAAATTTCTAAAGAAACTCATCAACAAGAAGAGAAGCTGGAATGAGAAGGAGACAGTGATTTTAACACAAGAGTGCAGTGCAGTAATTCAAAGAGGTCTCCCACCAAAACTCAAAGATCCTGGGAGTTTCATCATATCTTGCACCATAGGCAACATGACCTTGGAAAAAGCTCTATGTGACTTAGGAGCCAGCATCAATTTGATGCCCTTGTCACTAATGAAAAAGCTTGCAATAGAGGAAGTCAAACCCACCAGAATGTCACTTCAAATGGTTGACAGATCACTCAAGATACCAAATAGAGTTGTAGAAAATTTATTGGTGAAGATTGCAGAGTTTATCTTCCCTGCCGACTTTGTCATCTTGGATATGGAAGAAGAAGGACATAACTCAATCATCTTGGGGAGACCTTTTTTAGCTACAACAAGGGCTATTATTGATGTGGAGAAAGGTGAAATGACCCTCAGAGTGCATGATGAAAAAATGATCATCAATGTCTTTAAAGCCATGCAACATCTCCCTAAGAAGGAAAAGCATATGAGGGTGGAATTGGTAGAAGACTTGATGGAAGAACTGTCTGAAATCAATGTCCAGGAGAAACAAGAAGAAGACATGGGAACTGATCAAGATGTCACAGAGAAACCAGCCTTTGAAATTTCCCTTGAAAGCAAGACAGAGGAAATGCCAAAGCAAGAATTAAAGACCCTCCCTCCCCATCTCAAGTATGCATTTCTTGGAGAAGAAGAGACCTTGCCAATGATCATCAACTCCTCCTTAAACATGGAAGAAGAAACAAAGCTGATTAAAATATTGAAAGCTCACAAGACAGCTCTGAGATAGACGATTGATGATATCAAGGGCATAAGCCCTACCATCTAAATGCATAAAATCTTGTTGGAGGAAGACTCAAGGCCTGTGGTGTAGCCTCAAAGAAGGCTTAACCCAGCCATGAAAGAAGTGGTTCAAAAAGAGGTGATAAAGCTATAGAATGCTGGAATTATATACCTAATCTCTGATAGTACTTGGGTAAGTCCGGTCCAAGTTGTACCAAAGAAAGGGGGGATGACTGTCATTTCCAATGAAAAGAATGAGTTAATCCCTACAAGGACAGTGACTGGGTGGAGGATGTGCATAGATTATAGAAGACTAAATGAGTCCACAAGGAAAGATCATTTTCCTCTCCCATTCATTGATCAGATGCTGGAAATATTGGCTTGCCATGCCTATTACTGCTTCCTGGATGGTTATTCTGGGTACAATCAAATAGTGGTAGACCCCAAGGACAAAAAAAAACCTCATTCACCTGTCCATTTGGAGTATTTGCTTACAGAAGGATGCCTTTTGAATTATGCAATGCCCTTGCAAATTTTCAAAGGTGTGATGCCAGGGCATTTTGGCCAGTTTTACTGACCTTTTCTTTACTGTTTTTACGGTAGTTTCATGCATTTTCTTAGGAAATAAGCTAGTTTTGGGTAGATATTCACTTACACCTTGATTCAATCATACATTGTGCATTTTACATGATTTCATGAGGATTTTGCATGAGTTTAGTGACAAATTGTATTCTGCATTACCCATGACTTGGACTAGAACTTTGATGCACTTTATTGCCTGATTTCAGGACCAAAGGAAGCAAGGAATGGGAGGTAACTTGCAAAGTTAATGAGAAAAGTGACTGCCAATGACGCTCTCGAAGCCATCATTACCCACGTTAAGAGTCACGTTAACTAAGTTAACGTGGGCTCTAACGTAGGAGCAATGGGGGCTTTTCAACGTTATTGGGAAAGTTAAGTCCCAATAACGTGTGCAAAGGACCTAGAGGCAATGTTGGTGGCAACGTTTGTGCCACTAACGTTGAGGTTAAGGTGGCTTTACTTAGTAACGTTAGTGAGAAAGTTGATTGTCACTAACGTTCTCGAACTCATATTTTCACTAAACGTTAACAACCCTAACGTCCTGAGCTAAAATCTCTGCCCACTTCACACTTTCTCTCTGCAAGTAAAGCCAAGCCCAAATGAAGAAGAAAACTGCTTCAAACTCAAGATCCAAAGGCCCAAGACTTGAAGAGCCAACTAGAAGATGAGAAGAGTAGTATATATAGGAGTAGCTTTGAATTATTTAAGGGAGTTCCTGGGAGTAGGAAAATAGCATAGAACTACTCCCTGTATTTTACTTTCTCTGCTCTTCTAGTTTTCATCATGTATTCTCCATCTTTGTTTTCATTTTCCAGAGCTATGAACAACTAAACCCCTTTCATTGGGTTAGGAAGCTCTGTTGTAATTTGATGGATCAATACTAGTTTTCATTATTCTTCTTCTATCTTTTCTCTTGATATTACTTGAAAGCTTTCGATCTTCATCCAATTGGGTAGTTATCTTGGAAAAGAAACTATTCATACTTGGATCTCTTCTGAACCTTGGAAGAGGAATGAAGGGATCAAGCTAGAAATGCTTTCTCATGCTGGACCAAATTGGGTTTGGATGGATATGTGACTATAATCCTCTCAATGCTTGATTTGGGAAATGCATGTGGTATAATCAGTGACCATACTTCATCTCTTCTCATGAGCAATTGACCAAGGAATTGGCTATTGATCAAGATTTGAGAGATTGAATTACAAGAAATTGTAATTCAATCACTTAAGATTGCCAAGGAGATCAATGAGTACATTGATTGAGGAAGAGATGTAAATGAGATTGATCCGGAGAATGCAACATCTCCTAAGCCCAATGAACTCCCCATTTTTGATCTTACCCATTCTCTTTAATTTATGTCATTTACATTTATGAGCAATTCCCCCATTACCATTTAAGATTCTGCAATTTACTTTCTGCCATTTACTTTCCCGCATTTAATTCTCTACAATTCTCAACTCAATTTCTGATTCGCTCAACTAGAACATTCCTCTAATTAAAGTTGCTTGATCAATCAATCCTTGTGGGATTCGACCTCACTCTATTGTAAGTTTTTACTTGACGACAAATTCGGTACACTTGCCGAAGGAAATTTCTTATGAGACAAGTTTTTCGTGCATCAAGTTTATGGCGCCGTTGTCGAGGATTGATTGTGCATCAACAATGATTAGATTGGGGGATAACTAGATTGAGCATTTTATTTTTGTTTGATTTAAATTTCTGTTTGAGTTATTTACTTCCTGTTTTAGTTAATTTCTTCCCTTCCCCCTACTTTTTTTTTGTTATTTACATTTCATCTCACTAACCCACTAACTGTTTGATATATTGCATCACTCATACTAACAGTAATTCTGACAGATATACTTTCTGCACCTATTCTCTTTGCTTGTACTTGTTGGTTGTATGACAAGGAGAAGAAGCAGGGCTTCAACTTCCTTTGATTCTGAACCTGAGAGAACCTTCCTTAGACTAAGGAGGTAGGCAAGAGACAAACGTGTAGTTGGTGCTGAAGAAGAGGAGGAACACTTTGAGGAACACTTTGAACCAAACATGGAAGAAAACATGAAAAACTATCATGAAGAAGAGGCTCACAACCATGGCGGAAGAGGTCGAACAAGTCATACTGGGGAGGATAGAAGAGTTTTAGGCTCTTATATCAATCCAAACCCAAGAAACTATGGAAGTAGCATTCAAAAGCCAACCATCCATGCCAACAATTTTGAACTGAAGCCACAGCTCATCACCCTTTTGCAGAACAACTGTTCGTTTGGAGGAAGTGTCCAAGAGGACCCAAATCAATATTTAACCACCTTCCTGAGAATATGTGACACAGTAAAGTCTAATGGTGTTCATCCTGACGCCTATAGACTGCTTTTATTTCCATTCTCACTCAGGGATAAGGCAGCCAAGTGGCTGAAATCTTTTCCAAGGGAAAGCTTGACAACTTGGGAAGACGTGGTGAACAAATTCTTAGCAAGATTTTACCCTCCTCAAAGAATCAATAGGCTGAGAGCTGAGGTCCAAACCTTCAGGCAACAAGATGGTGAGACTCTATATGAAGCATGGGAGAGGTTTAAAGACCTGACAAGGAGGTGTCCACCTGACATGTTCAACGAATGGGTGCAGCTGCACATTTTCTATGAAGGGCTCTCTTATGAGTCAAAGAAGGCCGTAGAGCATTCATCCAGAGGATCTTTGAATAAGAAGAAAACCATTGAGGAGGCTATAGATGTCATTAAAACAGTAGCAGAGAACGACTACTTCTATGCTTCCGAAAGAGGGAACACAAGAGGAGTAATGGAGCTAAACAATGTAGATGCTCTGTTGGCCCCAAAACAAGCTCATTACCCAGCAGCTGGCTGACCTCACCAAGAAGATGGAGAGGAACCAAGTAGAAGCAATCTCCACTTCATCAACAACCCAAGAAGGAGTGAATGAAGAAGCAGAGGGTAGTCAGGAGCAAGCCAACTACATTGGGAATTCACCTAGGTAGAACCATGATCCATACTCCAAGAATTACAACCCTGGATGGAGGAATCACCCAAACTTTGGGTGGGAAAATCAACAAGACCAAAGCCTTGATCAAACACACCCAAATCTAAACAATTTCACATCTAGACCATATCAACATCCCAATAACAACACCTCTCCACATTCATATCAAGGCCAGAACAACCCTCCTCAACCTGACCTATCATCATTTGACGAAAAAATCTCAAGGATTAAAAATCTACTTGAAGGAATATGCAAGGATATCCAGGACAGTAAAGCATTCAGAGAGGAAGTGCAGTCAAATATACAAAATCAGGATGCTGCCATCAAGAAGCTTGAGACACAAATTGGCTATTTATTCAAGCAAATTCCCAGCCACAACCTTCGCAGTAAAACTAACTCAACCAAAAGGGAGGAGTGTCAGGCTATCACCCTTCGGAGTGGGAAGGAACTGAAGGAAACCCCCCAGAAACCACAAGAAGAGCAGGACGAAGCTCAAGTTCCGACTTTGAGTTCACAAAAAGGGGAAGGAGTGCTGAAACCAGAAATCCCAAGAGTCCCATACCCTCAGCAACTAAAGAAGAAGGGAGATGACAATCAGTTTTTAAGATTTTTGGAAATCTTCAAGAAGCTGCAAATCAACATACCCTTTGCTGAAGCGATAGAACAAATGCCACTCTACACCAAGTTCTTGAAGGAGCTCATGACTAAGAAAAGAAGTTGGAAGAACAACGAGACTGTGATACTAACAAAAGAGTGTAGTGCTATCATTCAGCACAAATTGCCCCAGAAATTGAAGGATCCTGGGAGTTTTCATATCCCTTGCATTATAGGAGAAATCACAGTGGAGAAAGCCCTTTGTGACTTAGGAGCCAGCATCAACTTGATGTCAGTAGCTATGATGAGGAAGATGAAGATAGAGGAGGCTAAACCAACAAAAATGGCCCTACAGTTGGCAGACAGATCGTTCAAGTTCCCGCATGGCGTCATAGAAGATTTGCTGGTGAAAGTGGGAGATTTTATCTTCCCAGCAAACTTTGTAGTGCTGGACATGCAGGAGGAAGCCAAGGCTTCCATCATCCTGGGAAGGTCGTTCATGGCCACTGCTGGAGCTGTCATTGATGTCCAAAAAGGTGATCTTACCTTAAGACTACACAATGAAAAGATGACATTCAATGTGTTCAAGGCCATGAGTTACCCACCAGAACAATTGGGGGAATCCATGAGGTTAGATGTACTTGAGGAGGAAGTGCAAGAGAATTTTGAAGAAGAAGAACCTGAAGAACCTGAGAGATTGCCATCCATTCAATCCCAAAGGAGGTTGAACCCTATCATGAAGGAAGTAGTACAGAAAGAAGTTATGAAGTTATGGTAGGGAGGGGTGATCTACCCAATCTCAGATAGCCCGTGGGTTAGCCCCGTGCATGTTGTCCCAAAAAAGGGAGGAATCACCGTGGTTCCCAATGAGAAGAATGAATTAATTCCTACAAGGACAGTCACAGGATGGCGGATGTGTATAGACTACAGGAAGCTCAATGAGGCTACACGAAAAGATCATTTCCCCCTTCCATTCATGAATCAGATGTTGGAAAGACTTGCAGGGCACGCATATTATTGTTTTCTCGACGGTTATTCAGGATATAACCAAATAGTGGTTGATCCCAGAGATCAAGAGAAAACCTCATTCACTTGCCCATATGGAGTGTTTGCCTACAGGCGCATGCCATTTGGGTTATGTAATCCACCTGCAACTTTCCAACGCTGCATGCTTTCTATCTTTTCAGATATGATAGAAAAGTTCATTGAAGTTTTTATGGATGATTTCTCGGTATTCAGAGATTCCTTCCCTAGTTGTCTACATCACCTCGCCTTGGTATTGAAAAGATGCCAAGAGACCAATTTGGTCTTGAACTGGGAGAAATGCCACTTTATGGTGACAGGAGGAATAGTCCTGGGTCACAAGGTTTCTAACCAAGGCATTGAGGTTGACAGAGCTAAAGTAGAACTCATTGAAAAACTACCTCCACCCAGTGATGTCAGGGCAATTAGGAGTTTTTTGGGGCATGCTGGTTTTTACAGAAGATTTATTAAAGATTTTTCAAAGATAGCCAAGCCCTTAAGCAATCTCCTTATATCTGATACACCATTCATCTTTGAAGAAACATGCATGTTAGCCTTTGAAAATCTGAAAATGAGGTTGTCCTCTGCTCCTATTATTTTCCCACCTGATTGGAATTTACCATTTGAATTGATGTGTGATGCATCTGATTTTGCAGTTGGGGCAGTGTTAGGACAGAGGAAAGACAACTTAGTCCATGTGATATACTATGCTAGCAAAGTTCTTAATGATACTCAAAGAAATTATACCACTACTGAAAAAGAGTTACTAGCAATAGTTTTTGCATTTGACAAGTTTAGATCATACCTCATTGGTGCTAAAGTGATTGTTTTTACAGATCACACAGCACTTAAATATTTGTTTGCCAAGCAAGAATCAAAACCAAGACTAATAAGATGGATCTTATTGTTGCAGGAATTCAATATTGAAATTAGAGACAAGAAGGGAGTGGAAAACAAGGTAGCAGATCACCTATCCAGGATCCCTCATGATAAAGGTGGAGCACATGATACAAGTGTGAACGAGCTCTTCCCGGATGAGCAGTTGATGACAATTCACAAAGCACCATGGTTCGCAGACATTGCCAACTTCAAGGCATCTGGAGCATTACCTCCAGAGATAAATAAACATAAAAAAAAGAAGCTCATGAATAATGCAAAATACTTTGTCTGGGATGAGCCATATCTCTTCAAGAAGTGTTCAAATGGAATCCTTAGAAGATGTGTTTCAGAAGAGGAAGGACGAGAGGTCCTATGGAACTGCCATGGCTCATGTTATGGAGGACACTTTGGAGGAGACAGAACTGCAGCAAAAGTGTTACAAAGTGGATTCTTTTGGCCCACCCTTTTCAAAGATGCAAAAGAACTGGTAAGGAGCTGCAATGAATGCCAAAGATCTGGAAACTTGCCCAAAAGAAATGAGATGCCACAAAATTTCATCTTGGAACTGGAACTGTTTGATGTGTGGGGAATTGATTTCATGGGACCATTCCCAACCTCATATGCAAACAATTACATTTTGGTGGCAGTAGATTACGTCTCCAAGTAGGTAGAGGCTATTGCAACCCCAACAAATGATAACAAAGTTGTCATGAACTTCCTCAGGAAGAATATCTTTAGCCGGTTTGGAGTCCCACGAGCACTCATCAGTGATGGAGGGAGCCATTTTTGTAACAAACCACTAGAAGCTCTTCTCCTACGATATGGGGTAAAACATAAGGTAGCTATACCATATCATCCCCAAACAAGTGGACAAACTGAGATATCCAATAGAGAGCTAAAGAGGATTCTGGAAAAGTCTGTGGGTGCATCAAGAAAGGATTGGTCGAATAAGCTGGATGATGCTCTTTGGGCATACAGAACAGCATTCAAAACACCACTTGGGATGTCCCCTTATCAACTGGTTTATGGGAAAGCTTGTCACTTACCACTGGAGCTGGAACACAGGGCTCTCTGGGCTATCAAGATACTAAACTTTGACAGCATTGCTGCTGGTGCAAAGAGGATCTTGCAACTGCAAGAGATGGAGGAATTCAGGTCACAAGCCTATGAAAATACCAAGATGTATAAAGAGAAGGCAAAGAGAAGACATGACCTACATCTTGCACCTAGGAGTTTCGAAAAGGGGCAACGAGTACTCCTCTACAATTCTAAATTGAGACTATTCCCAGGAAAACTCAAATCAAGGTGGTCCGGACCTTTTCTTGTCACAAAAGTTTCGCCTTATGGACATATCAAAATCATGGATGAAGGCTCTGAAAGGACTTTTACAGTGAATGGACAAAGACTCAAGCATTATCTGGGCAACTTGGGGGAAAACCCCAGAGTAAATTACCACCTCAAGTAAAGGAGGAACCGTCGAGCTAGCGATGATAAAAGAGCGCTCTGTTGGGAGGCAACCCAACCTCAGGTATTTTCCTTTTCATCTATATTTCAATAAGGATCACAAGTTGTTTCCCCTTGTATTGCGAGGAGCTAAGTTTGGTGTTCCACACCAAAACAAGTCAAGAGTGAAAGTGTGATTCTAAGTTTGGTGTTCCACCAAAGACATTAGAATTACACCCCACTCCCAAAACACATTGCTAGCTCCAACCAATCAAGGGAAAGCACTTAGATGTAGTTAGACTTTAGTAATAATTGTCATATTAACAACAAGATATGAGGCTCTCTGCATATATGCAATGTTTTATACTGGGCAAGGAACTAAGTTTGGTGTTCGCACACCAAAGTAAGTTCAACAGCCACAAGCACACACACAAGCTAACTATGTCTCAAGTACTTTGGGAACAAGCAACTTCCAATAACTTTACAGGAATCTTATGAGGAAATAGTGCATCTTTACCCAAGGAAGTGAAGTAGCAACTATTAGGATGATGACAAAGAAAGAGAGCAACTAGAAATCATCATCCGAAGGTTGTATTGTCACTTAATTCCATTATACTCAGAATTGTTGAAAATTGGAAGTCCGAATGCACTTTTGATTAATAGATACTCGTAGTTGGAACCTTTTTCAATTCTGTCTTTTAAGTTTTTGGTGTTGAAGAAGGTCTCTGTGTGCTAGTCTTTATGTTAGTACACCATCTCCTTACTTAATTGTATGTTTGTCCCTTTAAATCAAATGAAAAAGAGAATGAGTGTGTTTTAAAAAGACCAGAGTGGAGTTCATAATATGGAAGTGTATTCATGAGTTTTTGGTGTGATCATAAGTTAGCTAAGTTGGTTCAACCACAAGGTGGGAGGACAACTATCTGTCATGAATACTATGCTTGAGACACACCCCATGAGACTAGCTAAATAAGAAGATCCTAATAAGTCACTAACATTGGCCTAAGTGCACAATGCCACGTTAACTCCCACGTTAACTTGGTTAACGTGGAAGCTAACGTGAAGAGGCAAGAGTAGTCGACAACGTTAGTGATACCCAACATTGTCACTAACGTTGGAAGCAACCACACAACCCCAAGGAGCCACGTTAACTTCCACGTTAACTTAGTTAACGT
>NC_029786.2:59951183-60027942 GCF_000816755.2 Arachis ipaensis
TCCCAATAACGTGTGCAAAGGACCTAGAGGCAACGTTGGTGGCAACGTTTGTGCCACTAACGTTGAGGTTAACGTGGCTTTACTTAGGAATGTTAGTGAGAAAGTTGAATGTCACTAACGTTCTCGAACTCATATTTTCACTAAACGTTAACAACCCTAACGTCCTGAGCTAAAATCTTTGCCCACTTCACACTTTCTCTCTGCAAGTAAAGCCAAGCCCAAATGAAGAAGAGAACTGCTTCAAACTCAAGATCCAAAGGCCCAAGACTTGAAGAGCCAACTAGAAGATGAGAAGAGTAGTATATATAGGAGTAGCTTTGAATTATTTAAGGGAGTTCCTGGGAGTTGGAAAATAGCATAGAACTACTCCCTGTATTTTAATTTCTCTGCTCTTCTAGTTTTCATCATGTATTCTCCATCTTTGTTTTCATTTTCCAGAGCTATGAACAACTAAACCCCTTTCATTGGGTTAGGGAGCTCTGTTATAATTTGATGGATCAATACTAGTGTTCATTATTCTTCTTCTATCTTTTCTCTTGATTTTACTTGAAAGCTTTCGATCTTCATCCAATTGGGTAGTTATCTTGGAAAAGAAACTATTCATACTTAGATCTCTTCTGAACCTTGGAAGAGGAATGAAGGGATCAAGCTAGAAATGCTTTCTCATGTTGGACCAAATTAGGTTTGGATGGATATGTGACTATAATCCTCTCAATGCTTGATTTGGGAAATGCATGTGGTATAATCAGTGACCATACTTCATCTCTTCTCATGAGCAATTGACCAAGGAATTGGCTATTGATCAAGATTTGAAAGATTGAATTACAAGAAATTGTAATTCAATCCCTTAAGATTGCCAAGGAGATCAATGAGTGCATTGATTAAGGAAGAGATGTAAATGAGATTGATCCGGAGAATGCAACATCTCATAAGCCCAATGAACTTCCCATTTCTGATCTTACCCATTCTCTTTAATTTCTGTCATTTACATTTATGAGCAATTCCCCCATTCCCATTTAAGATTCTGCAATTTACTTTCTGCCATTTACTTTCCCGCATTTAATTCTCTGCAATTTTCAACTCAATTTCTGATTCGCTCAACTAGAACATTCCTCTAATTAAAGTTGCTTGATCAATCAATCCTTGTGGGATTCGACCTCACTCTTTTGTGAGTTTTTACTTGACGACAAATTCGGTACACTTGCCGAAGAAAATTTGTTATGAGACAAGTTTTCCGTGCATCAAGGTGTATGCTTTCTATATTCTCTGACATGGTGGAAAAATTTTTAGAAGTCTTCATGGACGATTTTTCTGTCTTTGGCAATTCATTTGATACTTGCTTGCATCATTTAACTCTTGTATTGAAAAGATTCTAAGAAACTAATCTTGTTTTAAATTGGGAGAAATGCCATTTTATGGTCCCTGAAGGGATAGTTCTTGGGCATAAAGTTTCAAGCAAAGGTATAGAAGTTGATAAGGCAAAAATAGAGATCATAGAAAAGCTTCCTATACCTGTTAATGTCAAAGAAGTGAGAAGTTTCCTTGGACATGGTGGTTTTTACAGGAGATTCATCAAAGATTTTTCAAAAATAGCCAAACCACTGAGCAATCTGCTAGTGATTGACAATCCTTTTATCTTTGATGATAATTGCAAGCATGCATTTGAAACTTTGAAAAGAAAACTCACTACAACACCAATCATCACACCCCCAGATTGGGAATTACCTTTTGAACTTATGTGTGATGCAAGTGACCTTGCAATTGGTACTGTACTGGGGCAAATGAAAGACAAGCTGCATCATGTTATATACTATGCCAGCAAGGTGCTGAATGAAGCATAGAAAAACTATACCACCACTGAGAAAGAGCTCTTGGCAATTATATATGCATTTGATAAATTTAGAAAATACTTGATCGGTTCCAAAGTTATAGTATATACTGATCATGCTGCTCTCAAGTATCTCATATCTAAACAGGATTCAAAGCCAAGGCTTATTAGGTGGGTGTTGCTGCTACAAGAATTTGATATTGAAGTGAGAGATAGAAAAGGGACTGAGAACCAAGTGGCAGACCATTTTTCATGACTATCACCAGAAGCTAGGCAAGATACACCACAACCAGTGAATGAAAAATTACCAGATGAATATCTTCTCCAAATCCAGTAGCCACCTTGGTTTGCTGACATTACAAACTATAAGGTAGGAAGAAAGATCCCTCAAGAGTTCACCAAGTAACAAGTGAAGAAGCTGTGTAATGAAGCCAAAAAATTCTTGTGGGACGAGCCATTCTTGTTCAAGAGGTGTCCAGATGGGATGATCAGAAGATGCATTCCTGAAAATGAGATGAGAGACATATTGTTGCACTGTCATGGTTCAGCCTATGGTGGACATTTTGGGCCAGAAAAAATAGCAGCTAAAGTGCTTCAAAGTGGATTCTATTGGCCGACTATATTCAAAGATGCCAGAGAGTTTGTGCACCAATGCAATGAATGTCAAAGAGCTAGAGGGTTGACAAAGAAGAATGAAATGCCTCCAAACTTCATTTTGGAAGTAGAACTGTTTGAACTCTGGGGCATAGATTTCATGGGCCCCTTTCCTCCATCCTATTCCTTCAAATACATTCTGGTGGCAGTAGAATATGTCTCCAAATGGGTAAAAGCCATAGCAACAACTACCTGTGATGCACCAATTGTTCTTCAATTTCTTAAGAGACATATTTTCACTAGATATGGGGTACCTAAAGGCCTAATTAGTGATGGTGGCAGCCACTTTTGCAACAGACAGATGGAAAAGCTGCTTCACAAATATGGAGTGATTCATAAAGTAGCCACACCATATCATCCTCACACTAATGGCCAGGCTGAATTGGCAAACAGAGAACTGAAAAAAATTCTAGAGAAGATAGTGGGGATCACAAGGAAAGACTGGGCAAAAAAATTGGATGATGATCTGTGGGCATACAGAACAGCATTCAAAACTCCAATTGGGAAGTCACCATTTCAACTAATCTATGGCAAATCTTGTTCACTTTCCTGTGGAGTTAGAACATAAAGCTTACTGGGCCACTAAGCTCCTCAATCTTGACCCTCGAGTAGCAGGAGAGAAAAGGCTATTGAAACTCAATGAGCTAGAGAAATTCATATTAGAAGCTTATGAGAATGCAAAGATATACAAGGAGAGAGCTAAGAAGTGGCATGACAAGAAAATCTTGAAAAGAGAGTTCAAAGCAAGACAGCAAGTGCTCCTATATAATTCCAGGCTCAAGATTTTTCCTGGCAAACTCAAGTCCAAATGGACTGGCCCTTATCTGATAACCAATGTTTTCCCACATGGAAGCCTTGAACTTTTGAATGAAGCAACAAAGGACATAATCACAGCAAATGGTCAGAGAGCTAAGCATTATCTGGGAGGATCTTGGAACAAAGAAGAGAGTGTTCAGGAGTTTGGATGAACAAATAATGGAAGACATCAAGCTAATGACGATAAACAAGCGCTTGTTGGGAGGCAACCCAACCAAAGGTAGTTTTCTTTTCCTAGCTATTTCAATAAAAGGGTTAAGTAGATTTATCTATATTATAAGGAGCTAAGTTTGGTGTTGCACACCAAAACAATTTAAGGGTGAATGAAGGGTGCTAAGTTTGGTGTTCCACCAAAAATTTCATTTAAAAACACATTTCAACCCAGTGCATAAATGGTTATTATCTCCAAACAATCAGGGAAACTACTCAACCATTGTCTGTTTTCTAGTTTTTTATTTTTACTCCCTTCAGTAAAGGCACAATGTTTCATATATGGTTGATCTGTTGCATAAGAGGTATTAGCAAGGGACTAAGTTTGGTGTTCACACACCATAGTAAGTTCAAAAGCCTACAAACATTCATGCATATTGACCATTTTTCAAGTGCTTGGGAGACAAGCAACTTTCACTGCCAGTGCATAAAACTATTTAACTTTTTGGTAGGACTATACATCATCATCAAGAAAAGCATAAAAGCTGAAAAGGAGGATGAAAGACTAAGCAAGAGGATACCAAATGTAACAACCCGGATTTTCGAGTACATGAGATCTTTTCTGAAAGTACGGATTTTTCCGGAAGATCAGTAAAGGGAACACCTCTGTTATATCATCAAGCATCTCAATCCTCATTATCATTATGTCATCCTTAAGTTAGAACCTCCTCTGAGGCAAGCTCGATAATGGAATCGTGAAGAACCTTGTTTTTGAACCGTATCGGTTGGCAGTTTTGATTCTGATTTTCGTAAATAGTGTCTATTTGATGAACTGAACTCGATTTACGAGAGGAGAGAGATAATAGTATAATATTATCATTATATTAGTATTAGAAAATGCTTGAATGACATTATAAGGTTACCTGGTCTGTTTTTGTTAAAAACAGAAAATCGGTTTAACCGGGTTTACGGTTTACTGGTGCAGCTTAGCACCAGCACTCTCTGATGAATTTAGCAATGCTAAGGCCTCATTATACATGTTCTATTCTCATAATAAATATGTTACTAGTGTCATTTATGCTAGTAGCTCAGAAAATAATTTTTATACATGTTTTTACAAGTGTTCCGATACACCTAGTTTTAGTAGTTGTACACCAGAGATATTTTAATATTATTTTAATCCACCTCCAAGCCAACCAATCACAACTCACCTTACACCCCCAAGAACTCCAAGTCTGTCTCATTTCATCATTTTGGACGAAAATAACAAGAGAGAAAAGAGAGAAACTTTCATGAACACTTAATCTTCAAAGCTTGATTTCTTCTGAACTAAAACTCAAATCAAAACTTCGATTTCACCAAAATGATCCTCTCTTCTTCCTCTGCATAACCATGTAACTTATCAAGGATGGAAATAAGGTGATTTGGCTGTCTCCCTCCCATTTCAATTTGGTTTTCAAGGAAAACCATGCAAAACATGTGTTTTCTTGATGTTCTTCCTTAGGAATCATGCTTAACTTTACTTGAGGTCCAAGAAACGTGAATCTACAGCAAGTCTAAGGTGAGATATCTCTTCCTAACATACTGAGTGAGTTTTGGTCAGTTGAGAGTTTTGGATTTAAAGTTGTTCTTGATGTGATTTAGGAGGAAAAAGTGCTTAAGGACCACCTGAAAGTTTAACCGAATTAGGAGCAGCAAAACCAGGTAGGGATTGACGAATTTAATCTTGATTTATTGTGTTTGAGTTGTGTGATTATGATATGGTTTGGCTGTGCTTGAAATTGATTGTTTGTATGAGTAATTCTTGTTGAAATTTTGGTGAAAATTTGATGAAATTTGATGAAATTCAAGCTATGAATGTGTGTTCTTGGAGCAGCTGGTAAATGAAACCCTAGGCCCTAAATTGGGGTTCAATTTGTGTTAAAATCATGTAGAAAAGATGAGGTTTTAGTGGCTGGGAATTTATTTTGAATTTTGGTAAAAATCGGTTGCTGAAAAGACTGAAAAAAGGGTAAAAACAGAGAAAGAATTTGAAGAATATACGAAGAACATGAAGAACACTTTAAGTGTGGTGAAGAATAATGAAGAACACCTTTTTGATCCATAAAAGGGAAAGGAAGTAAATATTTTGGTGTTTGAGGGGTTATTTTGTAATTTCTGAAAGTTAGGATGGTTAAAGTAGAAATATTAAAAGTTACTGAGGTAAAAAGTTAATTTTAAAGGTTAAAAGGTAAAGGCAAGGTAATTTTCGAAAATTTAGTATTAAAATAATAAAAAATAATAAAATATTAAATAATAATATTTAATTAAAAATAATATTTTAATAAAAATAATAAAATAATGCGAAAAAGGCAGTTTTCTGTAAAAGCTTTAGAAAGCCAACTTTAAGTGCAGAATCTCATAATTATCTTCATAAAACACTTAGGGAGTGGTAATAACATAATAGTGAGGCAAAGATAAAGAAAAGATAAAAACCAAAGAAAAAGTCTGTAAAATTTTAATGACAGAAAAACAGATAGAGACTAGTGAACGAACTAGGGCAACTTAGTTAGTACTTGAGTTGCGACTAGGGTTAGGTGTTATATGAAAATTTAAACTGTTTCAGTATAGACTTAATGAACCTATACCTGGGACAGGCTAACTATTCATACCAAAATTTACATAAGCTTTAAATACACATGTTAAACAGAGAAATCAGTGCAGAATAAAGTAACACAGAGCATAGAGTAACCAGAGTAAAGTAAAGAGATACAAAGAGAAAAGAATAATATGATAAAGAGAAATGGTTTGAGCCAGGATATTGTAAAAGTGAAAGATGTAAAGTTTGTACAGTATGATTGAACAGAGAAAGAAAGAGGTACTGCATAAGAATGTGAAAATGATGATGAATAATGAGAATGATGATGAATTATGATAATGAGAATGATTATGTAATGATCTGCTGCATGAAGGCAGTAAGATAGATAGTGGTACGACCACAGAACGTTTTCCAGTGTTACACAGCTATTGAGAGCTGTACCTGCAACTGATAACCTGGGATCACTTGCAGAGGATATTAATTCATACACGGCTAGAATGCCGCACCTGTAAGGCAAGGATTGCTTATAGAGAATATGATTTCATACACGGCTGGAATGCTGCCACCTTTAAGGCAGAGTTTGCTTACAGAGGATATGACGCATACGTCGGTTAGTGAGAACTGTACCTATGCTGACTGGAAAACCATACCCGTTTCAGCTGCTTTGGGTTACGTCGGGAGCGGGTAGAAACTGACAGATGAGCTCATTACCTGCGCTAGGGCTAGACATGCATCATACTTGGTTGCACATTTCCTTTGTTATGATTGTGGTATGAATGTATGCTTTCCTTGTTTGTAATCCATTCTCTGCGTTTGTGTTATTTTCTTGTATTCTTCTGTTTGTGTTTTGCTATCTGTTTTCTCTATCTTCTCTACTTATCTGTGTTTTCTAATTACTGCTTCTTTGTATTCTGCTAATAGTCTGCTAAACAACATAGAATTAATGAACGTAACTAATAACCCCGACCCTACTAAGAACTCCCCAGTTCTTACCCCTTCCCCCTTCAGATGGAAGTAAGAGTACCTTACCATAGTTCGCTGATGACCGTTCGCAAGAAGAGGATTCTGCTCTAGATAGTCTTCTGAGTCTAGGGTGAATATCATTCTCTAATTATATGTATATACTGTGATACCAACCAACGTCTGCACCCCATTCGTATGCGCACTTTAACCTAAATCCTGTGTACGAGATTCCTATTGTGTTGCTACTTCATGAGGTACCAGAGAGACGTCCTGTGGAAAAGTCTGATCGTACAGAAGAGTAGCAGATGATGTTCTATCTTTTGATGACGTTCCACCTGACTTGAGTTTTGAAGACCTAGAACGTACTTTCCTTCGCTTTAGTAGTTTAGAGGGACTAGGTGAGTATAGAGTCTAGGCTAGCCTAGATGCCAGCTTAGGGACCTCTTGAACAGGTTAGGACCTGGGATGTTGTATGTATATACATGTATATAGATATTATTTAGCTATATCTAGGGGTGTTCTAACTAACAGTCTATATTCTAATATAGGCTTTAACACCGAATGTTGTCAACTACTTGTGATGTATTTATGTGTGGTTGTTTATAACTGTTTTATCTGTTATTATTTGTGAATTGATTATAATTGGACATGAATGAGAGTTCGTCCAGTTGCTAGGAAAGGTCTTCCTAGAATGAGAGTAGCACTCTTGTGCTCTTCCATTTCCAGCACCACAAAGTCAGTGGGAAAGGTGAATGGCCCAACCCTGACGATCATGTCTTCAATCACGCCTGATGGGTATTTAATGGAGCCATCAGCAAGTTGGAGACATATCACCAAGCTTTCTGATAGTGGATGCAGGTATTAGATTGATGCTTGCCCCAAGATTCACATAAAGCTGTCTTGGTGCAATTACCCTCTAATGTGCACGGTATCAGAAAGCTCCCGGGATCCTTAAGCTTTTCTGGGAAGCTTTTCAGAATGACTGCACTACATTCTTCAGTGAGGAGAACTCTTTCAGTTTCTCTCCAATCCTTCTTATGACTCAAGATCTCTTTCATGAACTTGGCATAAGAGGGTATTTTCTCAAGTGCCTCTGCAAATGGAATCTTTATTTCAAGAGTCCTGAGATAGTCTGCAAAGCGAGCAAATTGCTTATCCTGCTCCTCTTGGTGGAGTTTTTGAGGATAAGGCATCTTGGCTTTGTATTCCTCAACCTTAGTTCCTGCAGGTTTATTTCCTACAGAGGTTGTTGGAGAAGCCTTTTTAGAGGGGATGTTATCAATACTTGTGTGTGTCTGATCCCTCACTGGCATTTGAATGCCAGAGTTAGAAGCTGGAGTGGCGTTGGACGCCAACTCCTTACTTGTTCCTGGCATTTGAACGCCAGAACTGAGCTTCAATTGGGGGTTTGATGCCAAATCCCTGCCTATTTCTGGCGTTTGAACGCCAGAGTTATTCCTCTCTGGGCTCTTACTGTCCTCAGAGGGATTTTGAATAGCAGTTTGTTCACTTCTTGGCTTCCTGTTGCCTTGAAGTGAGGTATTTAATGTTTTCCCACTTCTTAATTGAACTGCTTGGCACTCTTCTGTTATTTGTTTTGATAACTGCTATTCTGTTTGCTTCAACTGTACTTCCATATATAGATTAGCCATTCTTGTGTCTTGTAGTATCTCCTTGAATTCGGCCAACTGTTTTGTTAGAAAGTCCAATTGCTGATTGAATTCAGTAATTTGTTCTGCAGGACTGAGTTCAGCAGTTACTGTTTTAGCCTCTTCTTTCCTGGAAGATTCACTGCTTAGGTATAGATGCTGATTACTGGCAACTGTATCAATAAGCTCTTGAGCCTCTTCAATTGTCTTTCTCATGTGTATAGATCCACCAGCTGAGTGGTCTAGAGAAATCTGAGCTTTCTCTGTAAGCCCGTAATAGAAGATGTCTAACTGCACCCATTCTGAAAACATTTCAGAGGGGCATTTTCTTAGCATCTCTCTGTATCTCTTCCAGGCATCATAAAGAGATTCATTATCTCCTTGTTTAAAGCCTTGGATATCTAGCCTTAGCTGTGTCATCCGTTTTGGAGGGAAGTATTGATTCAGAAATTTTTCTGACAGCTGTTTCCATGTCCTTATGCTAGCCTTAGGTTGGTTATTTAACCACCTCTTAGCTTGGTCTTTTACAGCAAATGGAAATAGTAATAATCTGTAGACATCCTGATCTACTTCCTTATCATGTACTGTGTCATCAATTTGTAAAAATTGTGCCAGAAACTCTGTAGGTTCTTCCTGTGGAAGACCGAAATACTGGCAACTTTGCTGCACCATGATCAAGAACAACTTGAAGATTAAGAAAGAACAATGAACACAAATTCGAAAATTTAAAAGAAAATAAAAACATGCAATTGACACCAAACTTAAAATATAAAACTAAACTCAAATAGAAAAACTCAATTATTAGTAAAAAAAAGAGAATTTCGAAAAAAAATTTTGAAAAAGAAAATAAGGATTCTAAAATTTTAACAAGAACAATAATAAAAGACTCTAAGACAAAACATAGATTAATAAAGAAAAATAAAAATTTTGAAAGATTTTTGAAAAGAAAGTAAAAGACTCTGACCCAAAAGACAAAATCTTCCTAATCTAAGCAACAGGATGAACCATCAGTTGTTCAAACTCGAACAATCCCCGACAACGGTGCCAAAAACTTGGTGCATAAATTGTGAATCACACTTTTCACAACTCGTACCACTAACCAGCAAGTGCACTGGGTTGTCCAAGTAATACCTTACGTGAGTAAGGGTCGAATCCCACGGAGATTGTTGGCTTGAAGCAATCTATGGTTATCTTGTAATTCTTAGTCAGGATATTAGTTATGATTATCAGTTTGAATTGAGAAAAATAAAAGAGTATGAATTAAATACTTGTTATGCAGTAATGGAGAATATGTTGGAGTTTTGGAGATGCTTTGTCTTTTGAATCTCTGCTTTCCCCTTGTTTTCTTCTTCACGCACGCAAGGTTCCTCCTATGGCAAGCTGTGTGTTGGTGGGTCACCGTTGCCAATGGCTACCATCCGTCCTCTCAGTGAAAAAGGTCCAGGTGCGCTGTCACCGCCCGGCTAATCATCTGTCGGTTCTCACTCATGCTGGAATAGGATCCGTTGGTCCTTTTGCATCAGTCACTACGCCCAACCTTTGTGAGTTTGAAGCTCGTCACAGTCATTCAATCCCTGAATCCTACTCGAAATACCACAGACAAGGTTTAGACTTTCCGGATTTTCAAGAATGCTGCCAATGGATTCTAGCTTATACCACGAAGATTCTGATTAAGGAATCCAAGAGATATTCATTCAATCGAAGGTAGAACAGAGGTGGTTGTCAGGCACGCGTTCATAGGTTGAGGATGATGATGAGTGTCACGGATCATCACATCCATCATATTGAAGTGCGAATAAACATCTTACATAGAAACAATCGTGTTTGAATAGAAAACAGAAATAGTTGCATTAATTCATCGAAACACAGCAGAGCTCCTCACCCCCAACAATGGAGTTCAGAGACTCATGCCGTCAAAGAGTACAAAGTTCAGATCTAAAATGTCATCAGTTGCAAAATAAATCTCTAAAAGTTGTTTAAATACTAAACTAGTAACCTAGGTTTACAGAAAATGAATAAACTAAGATAATTGGTGCAGAAATCCACTTCTGGGGCCCACTTGGTGTGTGCTAGGGCTGAGACTTAAGCTTCTCACGTGCCTAGGCTGTTTCTGGAGTTGAACGCCAGGTTGTAACCTGTTTCTGGCGTTCAACTCCAATTTGTAACCTGTTTCTAGCGTTTGACGCCAGACTGCAACATGGAACTGGCGTTGAACGCCAGTTTACGTCGTCTATCCTTGAGCAAAGTATGGACTATTATATATTTCTAGAAAGCCCTAGATGTCTACTTTCCAACGCAATTGAGAGAGCGCCATTTGGACTCTTGTAGCTCCCAAAAATCCATTTCGAGTGTAGGGAGGTCATAATCCAACAACATCTGCAGTCCTTTTTCAGCCTGAATCAGATTTTTGCTCAGCTCCCTCAATTTCAGCCAGAAAATACCTAAAATTACAGAAAAATACACAAACTCATAGTAAAGTCCAGAAATGTGATTTTTATTTAAAAACTAATAAAAATATAATAAAAACTAACTAAATTATACTAAAAACATACTAAAAACAATGCCAAAAAGCGTATAAATTATCCGCTCATCAGTTAGTAAGCTCAAAAAATAAAAGCTGCAGGATAGGATGTCTCCTTGTAGTGTGAACTTAGTTACTGTTATAAAGCAAGAAGGAAAGGAAGAAAAGCCAAGAATTGACAACCAAAAAAAATGAAAAAAATAGATAATAAGGCTAGACACAAATAGCTTGGACCTTAGGACACATGCCTATGATGCAATTGTATTAGGATCTGCTTAGATTATTAGGTTCTGAGGAGTATTTTAAAACTTGGTAACTTGGATTAACTAATCCGGGATTACCAACCGAAAATCCACCATCAAGAGTAACCTAATTACAAAGCATTTAGTGACCCAAAGAGGTGCTGGGCATCAATGTCTTAGGATGAATTCTGAGCCAAGTGTCTGTAGTAAATAGGTGTTGAATTGAGCCAAAGAGCTTCTGCAACACTTAGCTACAATTGAAAAACAAGCTTCTAAAGCAAAAGAAAGAAAGAAAAAGTTAACATGGATCAATAAAGAATAAGGCATTATAGCAGTAGTTCTAGTTAACACTCAAAGATACATTTCTTGATTGACAGCTGATAATAAGTGAGCTGCATTCTGTCTGCATAAAACCCCAGGAACCAAATTCAATTACCTGCTAAATAAGGACATATAGGCTTCTCTATTTTCTCTCATTTCTTCTCATGTTTTAATGCTTGCTTGGGGACAAGCAAGATTTAAGTTTTGTGTTGTGATGACAAGTCATCTTATGCTAGTTTTACAAGCATTTTTCATTTGTTTCATTAGGTTTTATGCACTTTCTTGCACAATAAGTAAGTGGTTGGAGTGGAATTTCATGATTATTGTGATTCAATCAAATATCATTTATTTTATACAAAATCATGACATTTATGCAAGAACTAAGTGATTATTATGATTGATGCAAATTCTTGTGATTTTGGTGAAACTTTGATTGATTGTTTGGTTGGTTTCAGGTGAGAAAATGAAGAAAAGAAGAAGCCATGCAGTATAGCGTTGCGTTCAAATAATGAACGCCACGCTCACTTGCGACGCGTACGCGTAACGGACTCTTACGCATCA
Organism: Arachis ipaensis; assembly: GCF_000816755.2. Classification (NCBI taxonomy): domain Eukaryota; kingdom Viridiplantae; phylum Streptophyta; class Magnoliopsida; order Fabales; family Fabaceae; genus Arachis; species Arachis ipaensis. Next base: position 59,963,467 of record NC_029786.2, read on the forward strand.
GGGATGGATTTTTGAAGATCCACACGTACGCGTGCATGACGCGTACGCGTGGAAGTGGTTGACACTCATTTTTGAAGAGAGCGCTACGTTTGATTACTCAGTATTTTTGGGCAAGATTTGAAATTGGAGGCAAAATTCTGGAAATGACGCGCACGCGTGCTTGACGCGCATGCGTCGATGGTGGATTTGGAAGGAATCATGCGAATGCGTGAGTGATGCTGAAGAAAGGAATTGGTATTTGCTACCCACGCGCACGCGTGGAAGACGCGCACGCGTGGGCAGCGTTCACTAAGCCAACGTAGTGCTCACTAAGTTAACGCTATCAACGACGCATATGCGTGAAAGGGGCGCGTGAGCATGTTTAGAGCTGAAGACTAATAGTGACCTGCACGCGTACATGACGCGCACGCGTCGATGAGAAAAGAGGCAAAAGGACGCGCATGCGTGGATGAATGAACGCTGCGCTCACTTAGAGAACGCAACGTTCTCCTGGAGGCAACAATGAGGAGCCATTTTGATCTACTTCTTCATAGGCCAAAAAGCCCACTCCAAGTACTGGAAGACTAAATTGGAAAGTGTATAAATAGAATAACATTTGATTTCACAGGGAGCTCTCTTTTAGTTTTCATTTTTTTAGAATTTTAGAATTGAGATCAGATCTGAATTTTCCCTTTCTATTTTGCTTTCTCTTTTCTGCAACTATTACTTTCTGTTTTGGGTCTTTTGATTTCAGATTGAAGAATTCTTCTAAATTTCTTCATCTTGGAGCTTTCTTTTATTGTTCCTTTGATATTTTTATGAGTTGGAGATCTGATCATAGTTTACTTTCTATTTTTCTTTCTTCTGCAATTTCTTCTTCCTGTTCTGTTAAGAGAGCAATTGAGATCTAAATTTCTTTTCTGTTTCATTATTCTTCTACAATTGTCAATTTCTCACTTAGGATTTTGAGATTAATCTAAGTTTTCTTTCTGTTTTATCTTCTTCTACAAATTCTTCATTTCTGTTTTGGTACTAAAATCCTTATTGATCTATTTTCTGCATTTCTTCATCTAAGAGTTCTCTAATTCACTGTAATTTACGTTTTCCAGTTCAGTTTTGATTTCCAATACCCAAATCCCTTTAATCTTCATGCAATTTAAGTTTCCTAGCAATTTAGATTCTGCAAGTTAAATTTCTTGCACTTTAAGTTTTAGTTATTTACTTTTCTTGCAATTTAAGTTTCAGCTCTTTTAATTTCCTTCACTTTAAGTTTCTTCAATTTACCTCTTCTGCACTTTAAGATTCTGCCAATTTTCATTCTGCACTTTGTTTACTTGTAATTTAGTTCTTGTAAATCGAATTTCACCAAAAATTATCAAATATTTGCTTAACTAAATTCATCACCATACTAAAGTTGCTCAATCTATCAATCCCTGTAGGATCGACCTCACTCTTGTGAGTTATTACTACTTGATGCGACTCGGTACACTTGCCGGTGAGTTTGTGTGGAATCGTTTTTCCCTCATCAGCTACCAACACTTCTCTTTCCACCATGCACCAACCCAAGAAAGACCATGAGTTGGTAGTTCGTCTCCAAGATAGCATTTTGATGGGGGCCAATGAAGCTCATAGGTGAAATTTCCACCCACTCAATATGTTCTTGGTTGACAACTCCTTCCTTACCAACCTCTTCCTCCTCTTCCCCATCACTCACATCATAACAAGGAGGTCGTGAGAAGTCTACCTCCATATCTTTCTCAAGCTCAAGGGGAAGAGGTTCATTAGGATCCTTAAGGGGATTGATCAAGGAAGACAAAAAATCATGAATGATGGAATCCTCATCTTGATCAATCTCCCTCAATTCTCCCCTTCTCTCCTCCAGTTCACATACTCCACCTTCCCCCTCTTGTTGCATGTCATGACATAACTCTTATTCTTTCCCTTGGGGCTCCACCTTCTTCTCTTCTCTACGCCCTTCAATTATTTCCTCACATCCTCTAAGAGAAATATCTTGATCGGATGAGCATAGAAGAACCAAGCGGTTCACTGCTTCGGCTATGGTAGCCACGAATTGACCTTGTGTCCTTCGAAATTCTTCTTGCTCTCGAAAAAAGGCTTGAAGGTCTTGATCTTCTTGAGACAAGGGTGGGAAAGCTTCACATTAGGGTGAAAAAGGGGTTTTATTGTTTGGGAGTAGGGTTGTATATATAGGAGGTGATTCATGTTAGTAGGTTTCTTGAAGTGGTATATAAGGAGGTGTATGGTGGTGATGGTGTGGTGTTTGAAAATATGGTGATCGAGGGTTATGTTGGGAGTATGGGTCATAGGCACATGGTGGTAGAGGTGTATAATCAAGATGAAATCCACTATATCCTTGGGTTGGTTATGTGCATTAGGAAGGGTATGGTTCATTGTAGTTTGGAGGAGGTTGCTCCTTCCAAAACAGATGCTCTAATCCCATGATGCAATCCAAAATTGAAGTTATCAAACCCTACAAAATGATCACAACCAAACTCCAAACCAAGAGGGTGATAACTCATAGAGGAAATTGAAAATAACAACTAAAGACATCAATTAACAAAATAAACAAAATCCTAATTACCAACAAAAGCAAACAAGCAACCAAAAAGTATCTATTCACACAATGGACATATTTACAACAACCAAAATATAGCACTCATGACGCTAGCTCCCCGGCAACGGCGCCAATTTGATAGAAGAGAATTTATGCCAATTCGAAAAACTAGATAAAGTAATTCCGTTGTGAGTATAGTCCAAACCGACAATGGATCCTCTCAATCAAAATTCAATTCAAGATAATGTCACAATTCAAACCAATTTATAACCGAGAGTATTTCGACTCTCGGGTCGTTCTCCCTAGGAACTAATGCCAATAAGTGCACAATTTTGGTTGTAGAGGGAAAAGGGGTTTTCAATGATTGCAATAAACAAATACAGAGATAAAAAAACTAGACAAAATTACAATTAATAAACTAATGGAAGAACAAAAGAACTATGTATGCAATATGGACAAGTAAAGCTATGAAGTAATGAAAAAGTAGTTCCAAACATAAATGAAACCTTGACTTGGGATGAGTTATGGAATCCCTTCCTTGCCATAACCACAACTATGATAATTATCATGAGTTAATTTCGCCTAGTTAACCACAAACATCGAGGAGTAAGTCAAGCAAGCATAATTGACCTTAATCCATAAATTCTAACCAACTTACAAAACTAGTTGATAAAAGGCTAGCTTTAATGGAAACAAGAATCAACTAACTTCCCAAGAACTATCACTAAATGTTGGACATTATGGCTCCAGTAATCCATAGACTCATTTTCCCCCAAGCCAAGGGGAGGAAATTATCCCATAATGAAAATTGGCATTTCATCAAACACATAAAGGGCATAAACATAAAATATGGCAAAATTGGGAAAATCATGAAAGCTATGAAGAATAAATGATAACAAGCAACAAAAACAACTCCACAAACATAAAATAAGCATCAAACATCAAATTCAACAATTGGAAATCCAAAATTGCAAAGCTATGTAAATAAGGACAAGAGAAATTGAAATAGATGAAAGTGTAGGATAAATAATGTAATTAACGGAGAAATTAAAGAAATACTTACAATGCAATTGCTAGAATCCAAAATCAAACTTGAAGTATAAAATGCTACAAAAACCTAATTAAACTCTAAGAGAAAATTTCCTATTCTACACTACTCCTACTCCTACTATGTAAAACTATCAAAAATTATGTTTAAGTCCTAATGCCTTCATATGTGGTGTTGCTCCCTTCATATAGCCCTTGATTTAAGCCTCAAGCCTTTAGAAATGGGCCAAGGAAGCCCCAAAATCGCGAGTGCACGTGCATTTTTAATGAAGGCACGCACTGGGACCTGTGCGGATGCACAGATGTGTGCGTCCACACACTTAGCTGAATTTTCTCTTGTGCGTACGCACAGATGGTTGTGTGCATGCACACTTCGCGATGCTCTGGATTCGCTCTGCTTAGGTTCTCATGCGTACGTACAAGTAGCTGTGCGCATGCACGCATGCTGATTTCTATTTTGTGCGTACGCAGACATCTCTATGCATATGCACGCATGGCTGAGCTCTCCTCCTTTATTTTCTTCATGCTTTCTCCCAATTGCATGCTCCTCTTCCATTCCCACCAAGCCATTCCTACCTTATTCATCTGAAATCACTCACAAATAACATCAAGGTATCAAATGGAATAAAAATAGACAAAATAGGCATAAAAGAGCATATTTTCACATTTAGGCATGATCTAGAGAGAAAATACAAAAGTATGCTATTTTGAGGCTTAAGTGTGAGTTCATGTGCTAGAATCCATCCAATTTGAGTCAAAATATACCAAAAAATATGGGCTCATCACCGCTCCAAGGAGAGTTACTCTTAAGGAAGCCGGTGCTCCGGACTTTGTTCTTTAATCGCTTCAGGTGCGTTATCCAGAATTAAACGCTAATTTTGAACTCAAGACCGCTTTGATTCATCTTCTACCCAAGTTTCATGGACTCCCCGCCCAAGGTCCTATTAGACACCTTAGAAACTTTCAAGGTGTATGCTCAACAACTAGGCGGGAGGGTTCCAATGAGGTTGCTATTTGGTTGTTTGCTTTCCCATTCTCCCTAGAGGGAAGAGCCAAAGATTAGTTCTACAATTTGCCCAATGAGATTGTCAGTAATTAGAATTTGCTTAGAAGGGAGTTCTTAGATAAATTCTTTCCTCCAGAGGTGACGGATAAATTGAGGAAAGAAATTTCATGCATTGTCCAAGGTGAAATGGAAACTCTATATGAGTATTGGGAAAGATTTCGAAGACTACTTGACTCATGCCCCCATGATGAATCCATATTTGATGATGATTTTTGGTTAGAATTGGATGGATTTTCATCATATAAACTTGCACTTATTCCCTTGAATAGCATGCTTTTGAACTTTCCTTCCAAATTGCGCTTGATTATGAAAATGCGCTCTTTTGTGCCTATTTAATCTATTTTCATTCCATTTGCCTTCCATTCGATGCCTTGATGTTGTTTGTGAGTGGTTTCAGGTGTATAAGGTAAGAATGGATTGGAGAAAATGGAAGAAGAGCATGCAAAGTGGAGGAAACATGAAAAATCAAAGGAGATGAGCTCAGAGATGTGTGCGTGCGCACAGCTACCTGTGCGTACGCACAGCCGGCCAATCAGAGTGCGTGGAGTATTTCGAGCGCGTCGCACGTCCAACCAAGCATCGCGTAGTCTGCATGCGCACAGTCCCTTGTGCATACGCACAGGCCTGGATTTATCGCGAGGGGTGCGGACGCACGCATCTGTGCGTCCGCACAGGTGTCTGCACATGACTTCATTAAAATAGCACGTGACTCATGAATTGGGGCCTTTAGAGGCCCATTTCTGAAGTCTTCTAGCTCATGATGGAGGGGGAATGAACAACATAACATAGCATATCATTAGTATAGTTTTAGGAGTAGTAGTAGGAAGCTTTAGTTAGTTTTTTCTCTAAGTTTTTCATCATCTCTATTAGGGTTTCACATTCAAGTGCCATTTCCATTTTTGATCTTGGATTTTGCTAGCTTTCATTGTAAGTATTCTCTTGTTATTACTTTTTATAGTTACATTGTCATTACTCTTTCTTCTAATTCAAGTTATAGTTCAATTTTGCTTCTCTCTTACAAATTTAATTTCTTGTTGATGAATTTGATGTTTGATGTTTATTTCATGCTTCCTTGTGTTGTTCTTATTGATTGAGATCAATTGTTGCTTTTAGTTTCAAGCCTTTTCTCTTTTTCTCCATGTTTAAGGTTTATGCCCACCAAGTGTTTGACAAAATGTCAAACATGGTTTTAGGCTAAATTTTTGGTTCTTGGCTTGGGTAAAGTAAGCAATTGGGTTTCTAGAGTTGCAATGTCCAAAATTTAGTTTCAATTCTTAGATCGTTAATTGTTCTTGTTCCCACTATCGCTAAGTTGTTGCTAAGCCAATTAGCAAGCAATTTAGGATTTGTGGGTTGGGAACACTTATGCTCATTTAACTTACCTTCCGATGTGAGGGTTGATCAAGTGAGATTAATCCATCATAATTGTCATAGATGTGGTTCCAACAAAGAAAAGACCCTTAGCTCACTCTAAGCCAAGACTCTTTTTTATGCTTTTAATCCGTCATACATTTCTATGTTAATCTCTTTTATACTTTACTTGTTTATATTACATAGTCGGTTCTTTAATTTCTTTATTTGTTCAATCATTACAATTTTGCATGTTCTTTTATTGCTTTATGTGTTCATTTCCTTAATGACAAACCTTTGATCACTACAACCGGATTGGCATACTCATTGCTCTAAAGTACTCCTTAGGAGACGACCCGGGAGTCAAATACTCTCGGTTTTAAATTAGTTTTGAATTGTGACACACCTTGTGAACCTCTAATTTGATCGGTGGCCAAACTTATTGGGTTAGGACTATACTTACAACGCTAATCCCATTTTTTGGATAACCGAGTTTCTAATCCTATATATGCATATTAGCTCCACCCCACATCAAATTTTGGTGCCGTTATCGGAGAGTTCACTTTAAGTGCAATGAGTGCTACAATTTTGGTTGTGTAAATATGTGAATAGTGTGAATATTTGACTTTTGGTTTGCTACTTAGCACTAATTGTAGATATTACTTTTCTCTTTGGTAGGATGTGCCTCTATCTTAGTATTGATAGCAACTAACACCTTTTGTTTGTTTAGATCTGCACAAGTGGATATAATTAGAACATATATACTCATTGGTTCATTGCTTTTGTTGATATCATTGCGTTTTATTTTTCCTATTCATCATGAACTATCACCCTTTTGGCTTGGAGTCTGGTTGTTATCATGTTGCAGGGGGTAGCAATTTGAGGAAGGGTCACAAGCAGTCAACTCTTGGCAACAAGGACCGTTGCAAGGGCCCTACGATCTTAATGTCTATCAACCTCTCACACCTAGTGGAATACGTCCTCACCATAACTTTGCCCGTCCATATGCTTATGCTTCATACCCTCAACATGAAATGCGACCATCATACCCTCAAGCTCCTTTACCTTTTCCACCGCCGATTCCCTCTCCATCCATCTACTTACTACCTCACTTGGGACAACCTAGCTTCCACTACCGTCCCACCCCCATTAACTTCCGTTATGGAGAGCCTAGTGATGAGGGAAAAATGATTCCACACAAAACTCACTGGCAAGTGTACCGGGTCGCATCAAGTAGTAATAACTCACAAGAGTGAGGTCGATCCCACAGGGATTGATGGATTGAGCAACGTTATTAGGTGATGAATTTAGTTAAGCGAATAGTTGATGATTTGAGTGAAACTTGATTAACCAAAGTAAAATTGCAAGAAAATAAAAGGGAAAAGGTAAATTGACAAAATCCTAAAGTGCAGAAGAATTAAATTGAGGAAACTTAAAGTGCAAGAAAGTAAAAGAACTAAAACTTAAATTGTAAGAAAGGTAAATAACTGAAACTTAAAGCTCAAGAAATTTAAATTGCTGAATCTAAATTGACAAGAAACTTAAATTGCATCAAGGATAAAGAGATTTGGGTACTGGGATTCAAATTTGAGCTGAAAAATGTAAATTGAAGTAAATCAGAGAACTATGAGATGAAGTGATTCAGATCTGGATCTCTGTAGCAAAACAGAAATGTAAAATTGCAGAAAAATCAAAACAGCAAGAAAGCTTAACTCAATTATCAAATCCTGAAAGAGAAATTGACAATTGCAAAAGAGTAACAAGAACAGAAAGCAAATCTAGATCTCAATTACTCTCTTGACAAAAATAGAAAAGAAGAAATTACAAAAGAAATAAAATGAAAACAGAAAAGAAGATTCAGATCCAAATTCCAATTCTTAGATCTATCAAAAAGAAAATTAAAAGATGATTCTCAGATGAAGAAATTCAGTGGAGTTCTTCAATCTGAATTCAAAACCCAAAACAGAAAATAGAAGTTGCAGAAGAAAGAACAAACAGAAAGAAAACTTAGATCTAATCCCAATTCCCCAAATTCAAAAGAAAATTTAAAAGAGAGCAAAAAGTAAAAGTAAAATAAAATGTGAAGTAAAGGTCTTTTTTCTCAAATTAAAATTGCTCCTATTTATACACTTTCTATTTTCAGTCATTGAGCAATTGGAATGGGCTTTTGATTTGGCCTTGAAGAAGTGGATCTGGATTTGCTTGGTTTAATTGGACCAGGGTGCATTTTGTGCTCCCAGGGAAGCGCTCAGTTCAATTTGTGAACTCTTCGTTCACTCCCTTTGGTGCTCCCCTCACGTGCATTCTTTCTCACAAGCCAGCGTTCTCTTTGTGAACGCTGAGTTCACTTTTTGAGCGCTGCACTTGCTAGACTAGGCGTGCCAATTTTTAGTGTGCAATGTGCCTCCTCTAGCGCTCCTTTTTTGAGCGCTGCGCTCATCCTTTGAGCGCTATGCTTGGTGCGTGCTGCCTTCATTGAGCGCTTCTCCTAGCGTTCCCTTAGTGAACGCTACGTTGAGTGTTTGAGTGTTGCTTAGTGCTCCCTTGGTTGAGCACTTCTCCTAGCGCTCCCTTGGTTGAGTGCTACGCTCAATATTTGAGCGCTCCTTAGTGTGAGAGGGACAAGGCTTCCTCCCAATTGTGAAATCCACGAAAAAGGTGGAAAAGTGAGCGCCACGCTCACTAGAGAAGTGAACGCTAGCTGCTTGTGTTCCAAAGCATGGCGTTCTCTTTCCTAACATAACGCTTTACTGTTTTGCCTCCTCCTTTCTTCATTTCTTCACCTACAAGCAACCAAACAAGCAATCAAAGTCTCACCAAAATTACAAGATCTTTGCATCATTCATAAAATCAATTAATTTTAGCATGAACCTTTTGATTTTGTGTAAAATAAGTGATGTTTGATTGATTCAAAATAATCATGAAAATCCACTCCAATCACTTACTTATTGTGCAAGAAAGTGCAAAAAACCTAATGAAACAAGTGAAAAATGCTTGTAAAACTAGCATAAGATGACTTGTCATCACAACACCAAACTTAAACCTTGCTTGTCCCCAAGCAAGCACTAAACATGAGAAGAAATGAAATGAAACAGAGAAGTATATATATATATATATCCTTATTTAGGAGGTAATTGAATTTGGACCATGGGATTTTATGCAGACAAAATGCAGCTCAATTATTCTTTGCTGATAGATTTGAAATGTCTCTTTGAGGATTCACTAGAGTTGCTGCTATAATTCCTTGATCTTTGATTGATCCCTGTTAGCTCTTTCCTTCTTTCTTTTGCTTAGAAACTTATTTCTCACTGATAGCTCAGTATCAAGTGTTGCAGCAGCCTTTTGGCTCAATTTTTCTCAACACTTCTTCACTATAGACACTTGGCTCACAATTCTTCTTAAGAACATTGATGCCCAGCACCTCTTTGGGTTACTAAATGCTTTGTAACTAGGTTGCTCTTGATAATGGACTTTCGGTTGGTAATCCCGGATTAGTTAATCCAAGTTACCAAGTTTTAAAAGACTCCTCAGAACCTAATTGTCCAAGCATATCCTAGTACAAGAAGCACCACAGGCATATGTCCTAAGGTCGAAGCTATTGGTGTCTAGCCTCATTGTTTGTTTCTTTCATTCTTGTTGCCAATCCTTGGCTTTTCTTTTCTTTTTTTCTTTCTTACTTTTCATTTTCCAGGGATATTCATTAATAAAAGGTTTTATAACAGCAAAAGAGTTGACACTACAAAGAACATTCTATTCTGCAGCTTTTATTATTGAGCTTATCATCCAATCAAGCAATTACCACCACAAGTCTTTATTCTAATTCCTACTACATTGGACAATCACTTTCTATTTCAAACATTTTCTCTTATTGATGCAAAAGGGAAAAAAGACATAAACTAGTGCAGACATCAAAATTTGCATTATTTGAACTAAACATCAAGGTAAACAGCAGCTTCTCATTCAGAACATTTCAAAACAGAGTGAATTTTGTGACAATACAACCTCTCAGGAGTGTCTTGAAGCTTTCCTTTTGTCATCATCATCTTTTACTTTTGCATTTCCCTTGGTGATGATTCTTTTAAGAGGTTGGGTATCTTTTCTGCATAATTATTGGAAGTTGCTTCTTTTTCCAAGCACTTAGGCAGATAGTTAGCATGCATGAATTATTGTAGTTTCTTGAACTTACTTTGGTGAGGGAACACCAAACTTAGTCCCTTGCTACTATTTATGATGCATCAGTTACATGAAACCTTGTGCTTTTGCTAAAAGTAATAAAACTAAAAACTAGAGAACAGACAATGGTTTAGTGGTTTCCCTGATTGCTTGGAGCTAGTAACCATTAATGCAAGGGGTTGAAATGTGTTTTTAAATGAGATTTTTGGTGGAACACCAAACTTAGCATCCTTCATTCACCCTTAAATTATTTTGGTGTGCAACATCAAACTTAGCTCCTTGAAATACAGATAAGTCCACTTAACCTTTTTATTGAAATAGTTTAGGAAAAAAAAAACTACCTCTGGTTGGGTTGCCTCCCAACAAGCGCTCTTTTAATGTCACTAGCTTGACATCCTTCATTATTGCTCAACTTAATTTCTGAATCTCCTTCTCTTTGTCCCAAGGGCCTCCCAAATAATGCTTTGCCCTGTGACAGTTTGTTGTGAAATTACTCTTTGTTGCTTCATCTAGGAGTTCAAGGCTTCCATAAGGGAGAACCTTTGTCACCAAGTAGGGGCCAGTCCATTTGGACTTGAGTTTGCCAGGGAAGACTTTGAGCCTGGAGTTATACAAGAGTACTTGCTGTCCTGGTTTGAACTCCTTGTTTGTGATCCTGTTGTCACGCCATCTCTTAGCTTTTTCCTTGTATATCTTAGCATTTTCATAGGCTTCCGGTCTAAACTCATCCATCTCATTTAGTTGCAGTAGCCTCTTCTCTCCTGCTGCTTGAGAATCAAGGTTGAGGAGTTTAGTGGCCCAGAAGGCTTTATGCTCAAGCTCTACAGGGAGGTGACAAGACTTGCCATATAATAACTGGAAAAGAGACTTTCCAATAGGAGTTTTGAATGCTGTTCTATATGCTCAGAGAGCATCTTCTAATTTTCTAGCCCAATCCTTTCTTGTGTTCCCCACTGTTTTCTCCAAAATCCTCTTCAACTCCCTATTTGCAAGCTCTGCTTGGCCATTGGTCTGTGGGTGATATGGTGTAGCTACTTTATGCATCACCCCATATTTGTGAAGTAGTTTCTCCATCTGTTTATTGCAAAAATAACTACAACCATCACTGACAAGACCCTTAGGCACTCCATATCTAGTAAACATGTGCTTCTTAAGGAATTGGAGGACAATTTGTGCATCACATGTGGTTGTTGCCATGGCTTCCACCCACTTTGAGACATACTCTACTGCTACAAGTATGTATTTGAAAGAATATGAAGGTGAAAAAGGGCCCATAAAGTCTATGCCCCAAAGATCAAAGAGTTCTACCTCCAAGATGTAATTCTGAGGCATCTCATTCCTTCTTGTTAGTCCTCCAGCTCTTTGGCACTCATTGCATTGATGAACAAACTCTCTAACATCCTTGAATATGGTTGGCCAATAAAATCCTCTTTGAAGTACTTTGGCTGTTATTCTTTCTGACCCAAAATGTCCACCATAAGCTGAACCATGACAATGCCATAATATGTCTCTCATCTCACTCTCAGGTACACATTTCCTAATCATTCCATCTGGACACCTCTTGAATAAGAATAGTTCATCCCATAAGAATTTCTTGGCCTCATTGAGCAGCTTCTTCACTTATTGCTTGGTGAATTCTTGGGGAATCTTCCTTCCAAACTTGTAGTTTGTAATGTTTGCAAGCCAGGGAGCTTATTGGATTTGTAAAAGGTGTTCATCTGGAAAGCTTTCCTTCACTGAATATGGAGCTTGGTTAGCTTCTTGTGATAGTTTTGACAAATGGTCTGCCACTTGGTTCTCATTCCCTTTTCCTATCTTTCACTTCAATGTCAAATTCTTGTAGCAGCAACACCCACCTAATAAGTCTTGGCTTTGAATCCTGTTTAGACATGAGATACTTGAGAGCAGCATGATCAGTATATACTATAACCTTTGAACTAATCAAGTATTGTCTAAATTTATCAAATGCATATACAATTGCCAAGAGCTCTTTCTCGGTGGTGGTATAATTTTTCTGTGCTTCATTCAACACCTTGCTAGCATAGTATATAACGTGATGTAGCTTGTCTTTCTTTTGCCCCAATACACTACCAATTGCAAAGTCACTTGCATCACACATAAGTTCAAAAGGTAATTCCCAATCTGGGGGTGTGATGATTGGTGCTGTAGTGAGTTTTCTCTTTAAAGTTTCAAAGGCATGCTTGCAATTGTCATCAAAGTTGAAAGGATTATCAATCATTAGCAAGTTGCTTAGTGGTTTTGCTATTTTTGAAAAATCTTTGATGAATCTCCTGTAAAAACCAGCATGTCCAAGAAAACTTCTTACTACTTTCACGTTAACAGGTATAGAAAGCTTTTCAATGATTTCTATTTTTGCTTTGTCAACTTCTATACCTTTGCTTGAAACCTTATGCCCAAGAACTATCACTTCAGGAACCATGAAATGGCATTTCTCCCAATTCAATACCAGATTAGTTTTTTGGCATCTTTTCAAAACAAGAGTTAAATTATGCAAGCAGGTGTTAAATGAATTGCCAAGGATAGAAAAATCATCCATGAAGACTTCTAAAAATTTTTCCACCATGTCAGAAAATATAAAAAGCATACACCTTTGAAAAGTTGCAGGGGCATTGCATAGCCCAAAGGGCATCCTTCTCTAAGCAAAGACTCCAAATGGACAGGTGAAGGAAGTCTTTTCTTGATCCTTGGGATCCACCACTATTTGATTGTATCCAGAGTACCCATCCAGGAAGCAATAGTATGCATGGCCAGCCAATCTTTCCAGCATCTGGTCAATGAATGGGAGAGGAAAATGATCTTTTCTTGTAGCATTATTCAGTCTTCTATAATCGATGCACATTCTCCACCCCGTCACTGTCCTCGTGGGAATGAGTTCATTCTTCTCATTGAGGATGACAGTCATGCCACCTTTCTTTGGCACTACTTGTACTGGGCTCACCCAAGAGCTGTCAGAGATTGGGTATATAATTCTAGCATTCCATAGCTTCATCACTTCTTTTTGAACCACCTCCTTTATGGTTGGGTTAATCCTTCTTTGGGTTGAACTACAGGCCTTGAATCTTCCTCCAATAGAATTTTGTGCATTCAGATGGCAAGGCTTATGCCCTTGATATCATCAATTGTCCAACCCAAGGCTGTCTTGTGAGCTTTCAACACTTCAATCAGCTTTGTTTCTTCTTCTATGTTCAAGGAGGAGTTTATGATCACTGGCAGGGCCTCTGCTTCTCCAAGAAATACATACTTGAGATGAGGGGGAAGAGGCTTTAACTCTTATTTTGGCTTCTCTTCTGTCTTGCCTTCAGAGGAGATTTTTATTACTTCCTCTTCTATGAAATCTTGTTCCACTTCTGTTTCCTCTTCCTGTTCCTCCTGGTTGTTGGCCTCAAGTAACCCCCTCTCTACTTCTTCCACCATTTTCACCCTCATATATTTTTTTTTCTCAAGGGGGTATTGCATGGCTTTAAAGACATTGATGATCATCTTTTCATCATGCACTCTGAGTGTCATTTCACCTTTCTCTACATCAATTATAGCCCTTGCTGTGGTTAGAAAGGGTCTCCCCAAGATGATTGAGTTGTGTCCTTCTTCCTCCATGTCTAAAATGACAAAGTCAGTAGGAAATATGAATTCTCCTACTTTTACTAACAAATTCTCCACAACTCCATTAGGTATTTTGAGCTATCTGTCAACCATTTAAAGTGACATTCTTGTTGGCCTGAGTTCCTCTATTGCAAGCTACTTCATTAATGAGAGAGGCATCAAGTTGATGTTGGCTCCTAGATCACAGAGGGCTTTGTCCAATGTTCTGTTGCCTATAGTACAAGATAGGATGAAGCTTTCTGGATCTTTGAGCTTTGGTGGAAGACCTCTTTGGATGACAGCACTGCATTCTTGGGTCAAGATCACCATTTCCTTCTCATTTCAGCTCCTCTTCTTGTTGATAAGCTCCTTTAAGAACTTTGCATACAAGGGCATTTGCTCTAATGCTTTAACAAGAAGAATATTAATTTCCAACTGTTAAAAAACTTCTAGAAACTTGGGAAATTGTTGGTCCTTGAGCTCCTTCTGTAATCTTTGAGGATATGGCAGAGGAGGGGTGTAAGTCTTCACCATTTTTCTCAATTCTTGTGATTGCTCCTCATGATTTGCTTTCCCTTCTTTGAAGCTTGTGGCTGTTCCTCTTTCTCCTTGAGCTTTTCTTGATCCTTCTCCCTTAAGTGTCACTTCTTCCTTGCTGCTAACCTCATCATTCTCAACTGTCTTCTTGTTAGTTTCTTTGTCATTTACCAAGGTTCTTCCACTTCTTAATTGGATTGCTTTAAATTCTTCTTTGGTTGGTCTCTCAACTGATGTTTGCTTGGACAATTGTCCAATTTGCCTCTCTAGATTCCGTAGTGAAGCTTCATGGTTTTTACTGGTTAGTTCTTGATGTTTCATCATCTTTTCCATCATTATCTCCAAGTTGGAGATCCTTTGAGATTTTTGGGGTCGTTGGGTTGATTATGGGATGTTGAGGGTGGATGATAGTTATTTTGGTTAGTGGATGGGTTGTTGGGTGGATAGTAGTTAGGTTGGGATTGATTGTTTTGATGGTTTTGATGGTTTGTTTTTGTGGAATTGTTTTGATTTGAGTTTCTTTGCAAAGGCTGTTGGTTTTGGTTGTTCTGTACCTCAAATTTGGGTGGTTTCTCCAGGATGAGTTATAAGTGTCTCCATGGAATTCATTCTGACCAGCACCTTGATTGTGCATAGAGTTAACTTGCTTTTGCTACTGCTTGGTGGGCGAAATTGTGATCACACTTTTCACAACTCTGCACAACTAACCAGCAAGTGCACTGGGTCATCCAAGTAATACCTTACGTGAGTAAGGGTTGATCCCACGGAGATTGTCGGCTTGAAGAAAGCTATAGTCATCCTGTAAATCTTAGTCAAGAGGATTCAAATGGTTATGAGGTTTTGATAATTAAAAAATAAATAAAACATAAAATAAGATAAAGTTACTTATGTAATTCATTGGTGGGAATTTCAGATAAGCATTTGGAGATGCTTTGTTGCTTCTGAATCTCTACTTTCCTATTTCCTTCTTCCAATCATGCGTGCTCCCTTCCATGGAAAGCTGTATGATCCTCTCGGATGAAAAATACCAGGTACGATCTCTTTACGGCTAATCAACTATCGGATTTCTCGTCACGGATGAAAAATACCATGTACAGCTACCATACGGCTAATCATCTGTCGGTTCCCGCTAGCGTCAGAATAGGATCTCTCTATCCTTTTGTACACTATCACAGCGCCCAACATTCGTAGGTTTGAAGCTCGTCACAGTCATCCCTTCCCAGATCCTACTCAGAATACCACATACAAGGTTTAAACTTTCCAGATCTCAGGAATGCTACCAATGGTTCTGCCCTATACCACGAAGGTTCTAATCTCAGATTCAGATGCTCTGTTGTCAGGAGAGACGATGTGAATCGTTGATTAGAAACCTAAGAGACTATACTCCGGCTGTCATCCAATGACTACGTTCAACATCATGTAGACCGTTTGTGGTTGTCAGGCACACGAATCTTGGCTAAGCGAGTAACGAAGATAGTGGGTGATTGTCACGGGTCACCCCTTCATTCTGACTTAACTGAATTAAGTATAAGAGTATATCTTGGAGAAGAAGTAGGCGTGAATTGAAAGAAAAACAATAGTACTTGCATTAATTCATGAAGAACAGCAAAGCTCCTCACCTTAATCTATGAGGTGTAGAAACTCCACCATAGAAAATACATAAGAGAAAAGAGGTCTAGGCATGGCCGAATGGCCAGCCTCCATAGTCTAAAGACTAACCGTCCAGAGATGTGAATACAATAGTAAAAGGTGCTATTTATACTAAACTAGTTACTAGGGTTTACAGAAATTAAGTAACTAAGTACAGATAGTGCAGAAATCCACTTCAGGGGCCCACTTGTTGTGTGCTTGGGCTGAGCATTGAAGCTTTCACGTGCATAGGCTGTTCTTGGAGTTAAACGCCAGCTTGGGTGCCAGTTTGGGCGTTTAACTCCAATTCTGGTGCCAGTTCTGGTGTTTTACGCCAGAAAGTTTTAGGCTGGCCTTTAGCGCCAGTTTGGGCTATCAAATCTCAGGCAAAGTATGGACTATTATATGTTGCTAGAAAGTCCAAGATGTATACTTTCCAACGCAATTGAGAGCGCGCCGATTGGGCTTCTGTATCTCCAGAAAATCCACTTCGAGTGCAGAAGGATCAGAATCCAACAGCATCTACAGTCCTTTTTCAGCCTCTGAATCAGATTTTTGCTCAGGTCCCTCAATTTCAGCCAGAAAATACCTGAAATCACAGAAAAACACACAAACTCTTAGTAAAGTCTAGAAATGTGATTTTTGCATAAAAACTAATAAAAATATAATAAAAAGTAACAAAAACATACTAAAAACTATGTAAAAACAATGCCAAAAAGGGTATAAATTATTCGCCCATCACTGCTCTTCATAGTTTTCCTCATTTTACCCCCACCCAGCTGGTGTTTGATTTGTAGTGTTCACTGCAGCTACTTGAAGATCATCAATCCTCTTGGCCATCATCTCTATTTGCTGCTGGATCTGTTGATGCATCACTTTGTTTTGAGCTAAAATGGTATCCACACCTTCCAGCTCCAATACACCCTTCATTTGAGCTGGTTGGCGTTGCCTTTGATGAGCATAGAAGTATTGGTTATTTGCCATAGTGTCTATTAGGTTCTAAGCTTCCTCAGCTGTTTTCATGAGTTGAAATGAACCTCCAGTAGAATAATCCAAGGCCTCTTGAGCTGGCAGTGTCAATCCTTCATAGAAATTTTGGAGTTTATCCCATTCATTGAACATCTCTGGTGGACACTTTCTGATAAAGGCTTTGTATCTTTCCCAGGCCTCATAAAGTGACTCTCTATCCATTTGGGTGAAGGTTTGTACCTCCGTCTTCAACCTTATGATCTTCTGAGGTGGGTAGAATTTAGCTAGAAATTTGCTCACTAAATCTTCCCAGTTGTTGATGCTTTCTTTTGGAAATGGCTCCAACCATTGAGCAGCTTTGTCCCTTAATGAAAATGGGAATAGCAGCAACTTGTAGATGTCTGGATGTACACCATTTGTCTTAACTGTGTCACATATCCTTAGAAAGATGGCTAGGTGCTGATTTGGATCTTCCAAGGAACCTCCTCCATAAGAACAGTTGTTCTGCACCAAAGTGATCAGTTGAGGTTTCAACTCAAAGTTGTTTGCATGAACATTTGGAGTGAGTATGCTACTCCCACAGTTTCTTGTATTGGGAAGGTGTAGGAAGCTAGAACTCTCCTTTGAGGCTGGCCATTGTTATTAGCCACACCCTCAGGGTGATTTGGGATGTTATCCTCTCTCTCTTGATCCTCTTCTTCTGATGCTTCTTCTCCAATAATTCCCTTTCTTCTTGATTCTCTTCTTCTTCTCAATAATGTTCTCTCAGGCTCAGAATCAAAAGATGTGGATTCACCTCTTCTTCTTGCTGACATAAACCACACACAAAACCAGAAACCAAAAGCAATTCACTCTACTGCTAGAGTGAGGTTAATGTTAACTTAAACAAAAACTTAAACAGTAAGTATGCTTGACAAAAATAAAGAAAAATGCATAATCTAGATTATCACCATACTTAATCATTGTCAATCTATATCAATCCCCGGCAACGGCGCCAAAAAATTGATGAGGGAAAAACGATTCCACACAAAACTCACCGGCAAGTGTACCGGGTCACATCAAGTAGTAATAACTTACAAGAGTGAGTTCGATCCCATAGGGATTGATGGATTAAGCAACTTTAGTTAGGTGATGAATTTAGTTAAGCGAATAGTTGATGATTTCAGTGAAACTTGATTAATAGAAGTAAAATTGCAAGAAAATAAAAGGGAGAAGGTAAATTGACAAAATCTTAAAGTGCAGAAGAATTAAATTACGGAAACTTAAAGTGCAAGAAAGTAAAAAAGCTGAAACTTAAATTGCAAGGAATGTAAATAACTGAAACTTAAAGAGCAAGAAATTTAAATTGCTGAATCTAAATTGACAAGAAACTTAAATTGCATCAAGAATAAAGGGATTTGGGTACTGGGATTCAAATTTGAGCTAGAAAATGTAAATTGAAGTAAATCAGAGAACTATGAGATGAAGAGATTCAGATTTGGATCTCAGTAGCAAAATAGAAATGTAAAATTGTAGAAAAATCAAAACAGCAAGAAAGCTTAACTCAATTATGAAATCCTAAAAGAGAAATTGACAATTACAAAAGAGTAACAAGAACAGAAAGCAAATCTATATCTCAATTACTCTATTGACTAAACCAGAAAAGAAGAAATTGCAGATAAAATAAAATAAAAATAGAAAATAAGATTCAGATCCAAATTCCAAATCTTAGAACTATCAAAAGAAAAATTAAAAGATGATTCTCAGATGAAGAAATTTAGTGGAGTTCTTTAATCAGAATTCAAAACCCAAAACAGAAAATAGAAGTTGCAGAAGAAAGAGCAAACAGAAAGAAAACTTAGATCTAATCCCAATTCCCCAAATTCAAAAGAAAATTTAAAAGAGAGCAAAAAGTAAAAGTAAAATAAAATGTGAAGTAAAGGTCTTTTTTCTCAAATCAAAATTGCTCCTATTTATACACTTTCTATTTTCAATCATTGAGCAATTGGAATGGGCTTTTGATTTAGCCTTGAAGAAGTGGATCCGGATTTGCTTGGTTTAATTGGACCAGGGTGCATTTTGTGCTCCCAGGGAAGCGCTTAGTTCACTTTGTGAACTTTACGTTCACTCCCTTTGGTGCTCCCCTCACGTGCATACTTTCTCACAAGCCAGCGTTCTCTTTGTAAACGCTGAGTTCACTATTTGAGCGCTGCACTTGCTAGCCTAGGCGTGCCAATTTTTGGTGCACAATGTGCCTCCTCTAGCGCTCCCTTTTTTAGCACTGCGCTCATCCTTTGAGCGCTATGCTTGGTGCGTGCTGCCTTCATTGAGCGCTTCTCCTAGCGCTCCCTTGGTTGAGTGCTACGCTCAATATTTGAGTGCTCCTTAGTGTGAGAGGCACAAGGCTTCCTCCCCAATTGTGAAATCCATGAAAAAGGTGGAAAAGTGAGCGCCACGCTCACTAGAGAAGTGAACGCTAGCTACTTGTGTTCCAAAGCGTGGCGTTCTATTTCCTAACGTAACGCTTTACTGTTTTGCTTCCTCCTTTCTTCATTTCTTCACTTACAAGAAACCAAACAAGCAATCAAAGTCTCACCAAAATCACAAGGTCTTTGCATCATTCATAAAATCAATTAATTCTAGCATGAACCTTATGATTTTGTGTAAAATAAATGATGTTTGATTGATTCAAAATAATCATAAAAATCCACTCCAATCACTTACTTATTATGCAAGAAAGTGCATAAAACCCAATGAAACAAGTGAAAAATGCTTGTAAAACTAGCATAAGATGACTTGTCATCACCTAGCTTTCAAGCCCTCATCCAAGAGCAGAGGGAATTTCAAAAGACGCAAGAGAATTGCATGGCAACTCTTGCCAAGGCTTTGTCACGTCTAGCACGCTTCCACTCCACCCCTAGCAACCTTGCTCCTCCACCCTTGCCACGCCCATCAACCCCAAAATCTAGCATTGATGCTATAGCTCCAGAGAATGACTTTGAGGTAGATAACCACCAAGAGCTTCAAAAAGGTTTAGGTGATAAAGAAGATGAAAGTGACCCACCAAGTCTCCATAACCAAGAGGATAAGTTACCCCACGAAGAAGCAAGGGAAGATTTGAAACCACCACCACCTCATGTTAAATATGCGTTCCTAGATGAGGAACATAAGTTTCTGGTGATAGTGGCAACCGATCTCTCTGATCAAGAAGAGCAACAACTCCTCGAAGTTATCCGGAAGTATAAAAAGGAAATTGGATGGAGTCTAAGTGACATTGTGGGAATAAGTCCTCAAGTGTGCCTCCATAGGATTTTCATGGAAGAAGGCGCTAAGCCGGTCCGACAACCGCAAAGACGGCTAAATCCTACAATCCTTGATGTGGTCAAGAAAGAAGTAACTCGCCTCTTGGAAGCGGACATCATTTACCCCATTTCCGATAGTGAATGGGTAAGTCCGATCCAAGTGGTGCCGAAAAAGTCTGGGGTAACAATGGTGAAGACGGAGAGTGGAGAGCTTGTGGCCACCCGAGTCTAGAATACTTGGCGAGTGTGTATTGATTACCGCCAGCTGAATCAAGCAACGAGGAAGGACCACTACCCGTTGCCGTTCATTGACCAAATGCTGGATCGCTTGGTAGGTAAATCCCATTATTGCTTTTTGGATGGATACACAGGGTACTTTCAAATTCACATAGCTCTAGAGGATCAGGAGAAAACTACTTTTACTTGCCCCTTTGGAACGTTTGCATACAAGAGAATGCCTTTTGACTTCTGCAATGCACCGGCAACGTTTCAAAGATGCATGACAAGTGTTTTCTTGGATCTTTTGGAGGATTGTATGGAAGTTTTCATGGACGATGTCAGTGTGTATGGTAGCTCCTTTGATGCTTGTTTAGGAAACTTAGCTAGGGTACTAGAGCGATGCACCAATACTACCCTTGTTTTGAATTTTGAAAAGTGCCACTTCATGGTGAAGCAAGGTATAGTATTGGGTCATATTGTGATGTGTATTTTTGTGGAAACGAATTCCAAACACACAACTCACCGGCAAGTGTACCGGGTCACATCAAGTAATAAAACTCACGGGAGTGAGGTCGATCCCACAGGGATTGAAGGATTGAGCAATTTTAGTTTAGTAGTTGATTTAGTCAAGAGAATCAAGATTTGGTTGAGTGATTTGTAATTGACTAAAACTAAAATGCATGAAAATTAAAGATAGAGGGATAATTGCAGTAAAGTAAAGAGAACAGAAAGTAAATAAGCTGAATCTTAAAGAACAAGTAATGTAAATTGCAGAAACTCAGATTGCAAGAAATGTAAATGGCTGAATCTTAAAGTGCAAGAAATATAAATTACTTAAATTATAAAGGGAATTGGGAAGTGGATTTGCAGAAGTTAAACAAGGAAAAGTAAAATTCAACAAACAGAAATGTAAAAGATGGATTCAATTAAACCGGATCTCAAATGATAATGAAAATAAGCTTGGTGTAGCAACGAAATAAGGAAATTTAGATTGAAAGATGTAGATCTCAGGACTCTAAGAGACTAGATAACCAAGTCTAGATCTCAATGCCTTCTTAGATCCAAATTGAGAATTCAATTGCAAGAAAAGTAAAGATCCAGCAGTAGAAGAAAAGAAGTGAAATCGCAAATTCTCAATGATGCAGTAAATCAAAACAGAGAGAGATCTCAAGATGAGATTGAGACAGAATTTCCTCAATTCTTCAACCCAAGATTTAAGACAAGTGTAAATGAAATTGAAAACAAGAAAACTAAGAGGAAGAGAATTCAATTCTCCTTCCCCAAGACTCAGAATCTCAAAATAATTTCTAACCAAAAGCTCTCCCAAAATCACTTAGTAAAAACTAAAACGGAAAAGCTCCCCAAAAACTTAAATTCTAAGCTATTTATACACTCTCTTCAAATGATCTTCAAGCCTTGAATTGGGCCTTTGCTCTTGATGGAATTGGGTTGACAAAAGCCTCTGTTGATTGCTCTTGGAGTTGGAGAGAAACCCACTTGTGAACCGGGCCATGAACCAGAAAAGCTTGAGTAAAAGTTTGAGTCAAACTTTTACTCAAGCTTTTCATATCAGCTAGCCTCCTTTGCTGTCATCCACGTTTGAGCCAAAGTTTGAGGTCAAACTTTGAGCCAAACGTGGATCCCTCTTGCATACCTCTTGGGGTGCTACTTTGTCCTCTTGTCAACGTTGCCAATTTTATACCCACTATAGACTATTATATATGGTTGGAAAGCTCTGAATGTCAGCTTTCTAACCCAATTGGAATCACCTCAATTGGACATCTACAACTCAAGTTATTCTTGTTGGAAGTATACCCCTTCAGGCTGTTGTGGCGCCAACGTTTGCCTAAAAGCTTGAGGTCAAACGTTGGCGCAAGCTTTTGCTCCCTCCAGGGTGTGTTTGTTGTGGCGCCAACGTTTGCCTAAAAGCTTGAGGTCAAACGTTGGCGCAAGCTTTTGCTCCATCCAGGGTGAATTCAACTCTTCCAAAAGTTTGAGCTAAAGTTTGAGGCAAGCTTTTGCTCAAGCTTTTTGTTCTCTCTTGCTCCTTGCCATTTTTTCTTTCTTCAACCCTCTTCAAAGCTCTTTTCACCTATCATCAATCAACCAAGCACATCAAAGCTATGCTCAAAATCATGAGATTTTTATTCTTTCATAATATATGACAATTATAGCACAAAATCTCATGAAATTGCATTAATTTATCCATGGTTGATTGAATCAAAGGAAACATGAAATTTTACCCAATTGGCTTACTTATGGCTCAAGAAAGTGCATAAATTCAATTGAAAATAAAAGAAAAAGACTAGTGAAACTAGGCTAAGATGACTTGTCATCATATTGTCTCTAAAGATGGAATCTCTGTCGACCCGGCTAAGATAGATGTCATTTCGAGTTTACCTTACCCCTCCTCGGTGAGGGAGATCCGTCACTTCCTTGGTCATACAGGCTTTTATCGTCAGTTCATCAAGGACTTTAGCAAAGTCGCCTTACCTCTCTCCCGCCTACTACAAAAGAATGTGGAATTCCATTTCAGTGAAGATTGCAAAAAGGCTTTTGACAAGTTGAAGGAAGCGTTAACCACAGCTCCTATTGTGCGAGGCCCAAATTGGAATCAACCTTTTGAAATCATGTGCGATGACTCGAATCACACCGTAGGTGCCGCGCTAGTACAGCGCGATGGTAACGCGCCCTACACTATAGCTTATGCATAAAAAACTTTGGATTCGGCTCAGTCAAATTACACCACCACCGGAAAAGAGCTTTTTAGCCATTATTTTTGCTCTAGACAAGTTTCGACCCTATTTGCTAGGCTCTAAGGTGGTGGTGTATTCAGACCATGCCGCATTGAAATATTTGCTAAAGAAGAAAGAGTCAAAGCCTAGGCTCATTAGGTGGATATTACTTTTGCAAGAATTTGACTTGGAGATCAAAGATAGAAGTGGATCCCAAAATCTAGTAGCGGACCATTTGAGTCGGCTAGAACATTTAACTCCGGATCCCACTCCTATCAATGACTCATTTCCCTTAGATACCTTGCAAGCAATATCCCAAAGCACCCCTTGGTTTGCCCCGATAGCTAATTACTTGGTCGCTAGTGTTTTTCCCCCCACAATTTTCAAAGCATCAAAAAGATAAATTGAGAAGCGATGCTAAGTATTATCTTTGGGATGATCCACATTTATGGAGGCGTGGAGCATATCAAGTAATTAGAAAATGTGTTCCAGAATCTGAGTTCCAGTCTATCCTTCAATTTTGCCACTCATCTGAGAGTGGGGGTCATTTCGGCCCGCAACAAACAGCGAGGAAGGTTTTAGACTGTGGATTCTGGTGGTCTACTCCATTTAGGGATACAAACCAATTTTGCAAATCTCGTCATCAATGCCAGAAATCCGGAAATACCTCACAAAAGGATGAGATGCCCCCAACGACCGATGATTTTTTGCGATATTTTTTAAGTTTGGGGCATGGACTTCATGGGGCCATTTCCAAATTCCAATGCATTTGTGTACATATTGTTAGCAGTGGATTACGTCTCTAAATGGGTGGAAGTAATTCCTACTCGTTGCGATGACGCTAACACCGTTGCTTCATTTTTGAAGAATAACATTATTTGTAGATTTGGGTCACCCGAGCAATCGTGAGCGACCAAGGAACCTATTTTTTTAACAGGAAAATCGAGTCATTGATGAAGAAGTATGGGGTCATTCACAAAGTCTCCACAGCCTATCACCCCCAAACCAATGAGCAAGCTGAAGTATCCAATAGGGAGATCAAAAGGATCTTAGAGAAAGTGGTTAACCCACAGCGGAAGGATTGGAATTCTAGATTGGGAGATGCATTATGGGCCTATAGGACCGCTTACAACACCCCAATAGGGATGAGCCCCTTCCGTATTGTTTTTGGAAAGCCTTGTCATCTTCCGGTTGAAATCCAACATAGGGCATATTGGACGGTGAAGAATTTCAATCCGGACTTAAAACGGGTGGGAATGGAACGTAAGCTTTAATTGGAGGAATTAGAATGCCTTAGGTTGGAAGCATATGAGAACGCTCAGTTCTACAAGGAAAAAGCTAAGGCATTCCATGACCAGAATATCAGGAGGAAGAACTTCAAGATAGGTGACGAGGTTCTTGTGTATAATTCAAGATTGCGATTGATGCCCAAAAAATTGAGATCAAGATGGGACGGGCCGTCTAAGGTGGTAGATGTCAAGTCTTATGGGGTAGTGGAGGTGAGTCACCCTACCAGTGGAGTGAAGTTCAAAGGTAATGGTCATAGGGTGAAGCATTATCACACTCAACCCAAAAATGCCAAGGAGTTGGAGATTTTCCTCCTTGGCGAAGACTCCAAGTGACAAATGAAGCCATTCAAGTCAAACTTAGGACTCTAAACCAAAGTGCTTGGTGGGAGACACTGCACCATGGTAACTTTGTTCCAATTTTATCTCTTGTTTATAGCCTTTTGAATTATTTGCTTTCTTGTAATGTAATGGTTAGTTTAGGTTTGGTTTGATGAATTTTGAGTTATATAAGTTGATTTACTTGTGGACTGTGATATTGTGCTTGTTTGAATGATTTGGGGTTGGTATGTTGGTATACTAAGGGTAGGAACCTTAGTTTTGAAGAGAAATGAATTTTCTGAAACAAGGCATCTGTGCATACGCACCAACCTGTGCGTGCGCACAGAACTGTGTTTTTCACCATGTGTGCGGCCGCACGCACCTGTGTGTCCGCACACGACTTAATATGCCCTCTGGTCGCAGTGCCAGCACAGCTTGTGCGTGCACGCTGCCCTGTTTTCTCAGACCTATGTGTGCTACAGCTGCGTGTGTACGCATACAACCCCTCTCATACTTCATCTGTGCGGCCGCACGGACGTGTGCGCCCGCACACAGCTTGATAGCCCCTCTGGTGGAGCGAGGGAACAGCTTGTGCGCCTGAACAACCTCCCCCATTTCAAACCCTTGTGCGTGCACACGGACCTGTGTGCGCATGCACACATGCCTTTGTCCCCAAGTTAAAAAAAAAGAAAGCCTGTCTGTGTGGTCGCACGTCTTTGTGCGTCCGCACATCCTTTTGCAACCTCTCTGGTCACAGCAATCGCACGCTATGTGCGTTCGCAACCTTTCTTAGTTGTGCTCTCTGTACGTCCGCACAGGCCCTAATGCGTTCGCACGCGACACATTCTGGGCAATAACAGGGCAACCTGCCCTGTTGAGAGGCCGCTTTCTTCTTTTCTTTCTTTGTTCTTCGCTGCTCTCTCTCCCTCTTGTCCGCCCAGCCCTGCCGATCCCGGCCACCACCGCCGTCAGCCCACCGCCGGCGACCTCTCTCTCTCTCTCTCTCTCTCTCTCTTTCTCTCTTTCTCTTCTCTTCTCTTCTCTTTTCTTTCTCTCTTTCTTTCTCTTATCTTTTCTCTATACATCACCGGTGAGTTCTCTCTTCCGGTGCTTCTTTTTCCAGCGAACCCAAACTCCGTGATTTCACGGTGGCTATAAGGAGTGCCATTGTTCCCCCCTCATTCTTGTCCTTTTCAACCTTTATATCATATGTTCTTGCTTTTCCTTCCTATTTATGTTAATATTTTTTGCAATTGCTTTCATTTCTTTTATGTTGCTTAGATTTCATTAGTTGCTTTCCTTATTGTTTCTTTGTATTGCAAAGTGTTGTTGCTTGATTGTTGGGATAGTTAGGATCAAATTTGAGCTTCAATTGTGATGAACTTGCACATTGCATACCATATGTTCGATAAAATACCTCAATGAACATTTTGTCTGATTCATATAACTTGGCCATCATATGTGTTCAATTTATTTCTTATTAGGCATATTGTATGAATGGTGCAACTTCTATTATGACTTTTGAAGGTAGAAAAATGAAATCACCAATGCATTTCCTTGATTATTATGTGAATTTTTGGTTGTAAATGCATTGTGTTGGTGTAATCTAAGTTTCATTGTTCATCTTCGAATTTCAAATAAGTAACCACTCCACTAATGTTCAACTTTTGATGATGTCTTGATCAAACATCTTTTGGCCTTCCAATTGGAAATATTGTATGCGTGATTACCACTTTTTGAGGATGAACAATGGACAATCCCTTTTTGGTGCTTGCTTGAAGTTGTGTACATTTCTCCATTTTATATTTGCAACTTGAGCTGTGAATTGCCTTAGGGGTGTGATTGCCGTGATATCCGGCCGGTGTGTGTGTTCCAACCGCGCGAACCATTGGAATATACACACCGAGTTCCTTATAAATCACACTCCTTCTATAAGCTATTTTAACAATCTTAGTATTTCCTCAATGAGTTTACTTTATTGTTGCCCTATAATCTCGAAGATCTTTTCTTTGTATTTTCAGGATGAGGAAGAAGGGTAAGACACCGGTTACTTTGTCGGTTAAGCAAACTACCGCTTGCCCTCCTGATATTTGGTGGGATCGCCAAGGTCATAGACCGGATACCTTGGTTAACCAGAGAGCCGACTATCAATACAAGACTATTAAGAAGCGTACAATCTATTGGGAGCGGCCGTTGAAGGTTCGAAGCCAATACAAGGCGACTATTCACCAAAGGATCGCCTCGCTTCATTTGGAATTTCTCGAGCGAGAACCCCTTGAAGTCAATGAAACTATGGTGCAGGAATTTTATGCAAATTACCAAGCTTGGGAAGCAAATTCAGTCTTCCTCCGGGGAAAGATGTTGGATACATCCAATCAAGCTTTAAAAGCTATTCTGAACATCCCCCACATTCCACATGAGAAAGATGAATATTCCAAGATAAAAGTGGATGTCTTCAAGGGAAGAGTATCTCTGACTCCCATTCTTGAGAGAATAGGCCGTCCTGGTGCATCTTGGAAGTATAGCAAGGGGAGGAATTTTGTTCCTGCTAGTATTGCGTACTCTGATTTGAATACTGAAGCTCGTATATGGCATCAGATTGTGGCGTATTATATCATCCCGAGCACCCACACTACCCATGTGAGATTTAGAACTGCTTTGCTACTTTGGGCTATTATGCAAGGGAAGCATATAGCCATCTTGCCTTTAGTGCGCAAATCGATTTGGAAATTGGTTGACAAGAAGAATATCAACATTCAATTTCCATCGATGGTAATGTGCTTAGCAAACACAGCGGGGGTAGAGAGGCGACCAATGGACATTATGTTCTGGACTCCTAGAGGCAACAAGTTCATTCCGAGAGGTGATTTGGAAAGATCAACAAACACTATCCCCTCCAAGAGGAAGACACCCATAGCACCACCATCAAGTCTACCAACTTCATCAATTGCTTTACCCTTTCTCCGACCTCTTCCGGATCTATTTCGAGACATCTTGCACGATATCCACCATATGGAGCACTTAGAGTACAAACGCTTTGAGTGGATAGCGACAAAGCTAAAAGGAAGAGACCCCGGCCCGATTCCTAGAGCTTCATCCGAGCTAGCTGCGGAGGAGCATGATGCAGTTGACTATCCCACTCATGAGTCCACCAGCTGAAGGTGGCCCCTCTTCATCCTCCCAGATCGTGAGCATGCACAGAGGACCGTGCACAAATTAAGTGTGGGAGAGGGTCGATGACTTCGAGGGGGGTAAAAATTTCTTTCTTAAAGACACTTTGCAATGTTTCTTGTAGTACCTTTCCTTTATTTTGAGTAGCTTTATTTCTATTGCATCTTGTTTGGTTTGCTGTAAATATTTCTTTATCGCTTATGGATAGTTAGTAGTTAATATTTGCATGTTGCATTATAGAATAAATATGTTGGTGAAACACCAAGGAATTTCCATGAAATTTTCCTTTTAAGGGCATACTATTGATTGAATTAAAGAAAAATTTGTTTACCAACTTGCTTGGAGTATTTTGTTTGTAGAACATGCAAACGAGCTAGAACAACATATCTTGTGAGATTTGAGCTTTAATAGATGGTTGCACTTTTCAGCCATAATGTTGTTCTTGTGTGTGATTATACTACTTTTTTATTGTGATCATTGATTTGCATGATTCTTTATGTCCTGTATTTATGTTTGGATGCATTTAACTTGATTGAGGCCATCTTTGATGATAAACTCACTAACCTATATGGCCAACCCTTGCATTCACCTTTGTGAACCCCTTTGAGCCTATGAATCCCCATTTGTTCTAATGATAGCACATTACTCCCCTTACGCAATTGAGAGCGCGCCGATTGGGCTTCTGTATCTCCAGAAAATCCACTTCGAGTGCAGGAGGATCAGAATCCAACAACATCTACAGTCCTTTTTCAGCCTCTGAATCAGATTTTTGCTCAGGTCCCTCAATTTTAGCCAGAAAATACCTGAAATCACAGAAAAACACACAAACTCTTAGTAAAGTCCAGAAATGTGATTTTTGCATAAAAACTAATAAAAATATAATAAAAAGTAACTAAAACATACTAAAAACTATGTAAAAACAATGCTAAAAAGGGTATAAATTATTCGCTCATCACTGCTCTTCATAGTTTTCCTCATTTTGCCCCCACCCAGCTGGTGTTTGATTTGTAGTGTTCACTGCAGCTACTTGAAGACCATCAATCCTCTTGGCCATCATCTCCATTTGCTGCTGGATCTGTTGATGCATCACTTTGTTTTGAGCTAAAATGGTATCCACACCTTCCAGCTCCAATACACCCTTCATTTGAGCAGGTTGGCGTTTCCATTGATGAGCATAGAAGTATTGGTTATTTTCCATAGTGTCTATTAGGTTCTAAGCTTCCTCAGCTGTTTTCATGAGTTGAAATGAACCTCCAGTAGAATAATCCAAGGCCTCTTGAGCTGGCAGCGTCAATCATTCATAGAAATTTTGGAGTTTATCCCATTCATTGAACATCTCTGGTGGACACTTTCTGATCAAGGCTTTGTATCTTTCCCAGGCCTCATAAAGTTGATGTAGCGTAAAACGATCCGACACAAAACTCACCGGCAAGTGCACCGGGTCGCATCAAGTAATAATAACTCACGGGAGTGAGGTCGATCCCACAGGGATTGAAGGATTGAGCAATTTTAGTTTAGTGGTTGATTTAGTCAAGCGAATCAAGATTTGGTTGAGAGATTTGTGATTTGCAGAATTTAAATTGCATAGAAAGTAAAGGGAATGGGTAAATTGCATGAAATTAAAGAGAACAAGAATTAAAGTGCTGAATCTTAAGGAACAAGAAATTAAATGGCAGAAACTTAGAACGCAAGAAATGTAAATTGCAGAATCTTAAAGTACAAGAAATGTAAATAGCTTGAATTGTAAAGGGAATTGGGAATTGGATTTGCAGAAATTAAACAAGAAAAAGTAAAATTCAACAAACAGAGGAGTAGAAGATAACTTGGATTGAACCGGATCTAAAAACAGACTTGTAAATGAGCATGAAAAACATCAAACAGAGGATGTAAAATTGGAATTTAGATCTCAGGACCCAAGAGACTAGATAACCAAGTCTAGATCTCAATGCCTTCCTAGATCCAACAAGAGTAATTGCAAAGGAAATGTAAATTGTAGAGAAAGTAGATGAGAGAGCAAGTAACAGAAACTGAAATTCAATTAAGCAGAGAATTAAACAGATCCCA
This sequence comes from Arachis ipaensis, assembly GCF_000816755.2. Lineage (NCBI taxonomy): Eukaryota > Viridiplantae > Streptophyta > Magnoliopsida > Fabales > Fabaceae > Arachis > Arachis ipaensis. The sequence continues at coordinate 59,993,469 of NC_029786.2, forward strand.
AGGTGAGATTGAAACAGAAGTTCTTCAATTCTCCACCCAAGATCCGAAGCAAGAAAATTAAAGAGTGCTGTGCAAGAACAACGAAGAAGAGAGATCAATTCTCCTCCCCAATTCTCTTGAATTAAAACAACAATGCTAGAATGTAAAAATGAGCTCTGCACTAAGTTCACTAATCAAACTGAAAAGAAAACTCTCTACTGCAAGTATTGAAAATTCTAAAAAGGAAGCTCTCCGAAAAACTTAAATCCTATGCTATTTATACAATTTTCAAAGAACTTTCATGTGATGCATTTTTTTTAATATTGAGTGCAAACAAGTTTTGAAGAGACAAATGTTGTGAATGATCAAGCACCTTGCTTATTGAATTGCAAAAAAACTATACTAGACAGAAGGACAGATAAGGGTATGATATTACTTTCAATCATAGCAGTGTTTGATGTAAAACAATCACTTATCAATACAACCTTTTGGAGTTCACTTGCTTTCCTTTTTCTCATCATCATCATTGCTGGCCTTCCCGTTCATCTTTCATCTCTTTGGTTGATGATGCTTAATCTCTCCAAAAGCTTGTATGGTATTCTGCAGTGATATTGAAAGTTGCTTGTTCCCCAAGCACTTGGGAACAATGGTTAGTCTGCATGATTTATTTGTGGGCTTTTGAACTTACTTTGGTGTGGGAACACCAAACTTAGTACCTTGCCAATGGTTCTCATGCATCAAATTTAACCATGTGTGAGATTCTTTTTTTCTTTTTCAAAAGCAATAAAACTAAAGACTAGAAAACAACAGAATAGTTAACTAGTTCGTCTAGATGCTTGAAGCTAGCATTATGGTAGTGAGAATGTGTTTTATGATGGGATTTTGGTGGAACACCAAACTTAAAATCCTTCATTCTCCTTTATATTGTTTTGGTGTGCAACACCAAACTTAGCTTCTAGCAATATAGGTGAAACTCAGTAACCTTTTTATTGAAATAGATATGAAAAGAGAACTACCTCAGGTTGGGTTGCCTCCCAACAAGCGCTCTTTTATTGTCACTAGCTTGACATCTTGCTCTTTGATTATGGAGGCTGGAAATCATAATGCCTCAGTTTTTCTCCTCTTGCTGTAGGATTACTTTCCTCCATGACCTGCACAATCACAAACAATCCAAATGAAAATTGGATATTCTCATGCCAGAATGTAGTCAGAGGATTAGTTGACACCATGTGTCAAACAGTTGGTAAACTTGAGAGATTAATGAACGAAAATCACTTCTCTCGTTTATTTATCAAGCTATGAGAATCATATTCAGCAAGATAAACCAAGAAAACTTCACTCTATTGCTAAAGTGAGGTTTCAATTAGCTCAGGCAAAAATTCAAACAGTTAGTGTGTCAGTCAAAAATTAAAGAAAAAGTGCTTGATCTAAATTGCCACCTCACTTAATCATTGTCAATCTAATCAATCCCCGGCAACGGCACCAAAAACTTGATATAGCGCAAAACGATCCGACACAAAACTCACCGGCAAGTGCACCGGGTCGCATCAAGTAATAATAACTCACGGGAGTGAGGTCGATCCCACAGGGATTGAAGGATTGAGCAATTTTAGTTTAGTGGTTGATTTAGTCAAGCGAATCAAGATTTGGTTGAGAGATTTGTGATTTGCAGAATTTAAATTGCATAGAAAGTAAAGGGAATGGGTAAATTGCATGAAATTAAAGAGAACAGGAATTAAAGTGCTGAATCTTAAAGAACAAGAAATTAAATAGCAGAAACTTAGAACGCAAGAAATGTAAATTGTGGAATCTTAAAGTGCAAGAAATGTAAATAGCTTGAATTGTAAAGGGAATTGGGAATTGGATTTGCAGAAATTAAACAAGGAAAAGTAAAATTCAACAAACAGAGGAGTAGAAGATAACTTGGATTGAACTGGATCTAAAAACAGACTTGTAAATGAGCATGAAAAACATCAAACAGAGGATGTAAAATTGGAATTTAGATCTCAGGACCCAAGAGACTAGATAACCAAGTCTAGATCTCAATGCCTTCCTAGATCCAACAAGAGTAATTGCAAAGAAAATGTAAATTGCAGAGAAAGTAGATGAGAGAGCAAGTAACAGAAACTGAAATTCAATTAAGCAGAGAATTAAACAGATCCCAAGGTGAGATTGAAACAGAAGTTCTTCAATTCTCCACCCAAGATCCGAAGCAAGAAAATTAAAGAGTGCTGGGCAAGAACAAGGAAGAAGAGAGATCAATTCTCCTCCCCAATTCTCTTGAATTAAAACAACAATGCTAGAATGTAAAAATGAGCTCTGCACTAAGTGCACTAATCAAACCGAAAAGAAAACTCTCTACTGCAAGTATTGAAAATTCTAAAAAGGAAGCTCTCCGAAAAACTTAAATCCTATGCTATTTATACACTTTCTTCAAATGGTCTTCAAGCCTTCAATTGGGCCTTTGCTCTTGATGGAATTGGGTTGATAGAGGCCTTGGTTGATTGCTCTTGGAGTTTTGAGAAGAACCGAATTGTTTGGAATCATGAAAGCTTGAGTAAAAGTTTGAGTAAAAGTTTGAGGCAAACTTTTACTCCAACTTTTCACATCAGCCACCCTCTTTTGCTGATATCAACGTTGGGGCAAAAGTTTGGGGTCAAACTTTTGCTCCAACGTTGGCCTCCCCTTGCACACTCATGGCGCCAACGTTAGCCAAAAATTTAGAGGCTAACGTTGGCGCAAGCTTTTGCTCTCCAGGGTGTGTTGTTCATGCGCCAACATTTGCCAAAAAGTTAGGGGCTAACGTTGGCGCAAACTTTTGCTCTCCAGGGTGTTGATTTGTGATGCCAAAAGTTTGCCAAAAAGGTTGAGGCTAGCTTTTGCTCCAGCTTTTTGCACAAAAGTTTGAGGCAAACTTTTGGTCCAGCTTTTTGCTCCCTGGTTCATTTTCACTTATTCCAAAAGTTTGAGCTAAAGTTTGAGGCAAACTTTTGCTCAAACTTTTTGTCCTCTCTTCCTCCTAGCCATTCCTTCTTGCTTCAACCTTTCTCCAAGCTTTCTTCACCTATCATTAATCAACTAAACACATCAAAGCTATGCTCAAAATCATGAGATATTCATTCTTTCAGAATATGTGACAATTATAGCATAAAACCTCATGAAATTGCATTAATTCATACATGGTTGATTAAATCAAAGGAAACATGAAAATCTACCCAATTGGCTTGCTTATGGCTCAAGAAAGTACATAATTCTATTGAAAACAAAAGAAAAAGGCTAGTGAAACTAGGCTAAAATGACTTGTCATCAAAAGTGACTCTCCATCCATTTGGGTGAAGGTTTGTACCTCCGTCTTCAACCTTATGATTTTCTGAGGTGGGTAGAATTTAGCTAGAAATTTGCTCACTAGATCCTCCCAATTGTTGATACTTTCTTTTAGAAATGCCTCCAACCATTGAGCAGCTTTGTCCCTTAATAAAAATGGGAATAGCAGCAACTTGTAGATGTCTGGATGTACACCATTTGTCTTAACTGTGTCACATATCCTTAGAAAGATGGCTAGGTGCTGATTTGAATCTTCCAAGGAACCTCCTCCATAAGAACAGTTGTTCTGCACCAAAGTGATCAGTTGAGATTTCAACTCAAAGTTGTTTGCATGAACATTTGGAGTGAGTATGCTACTCCCACAGTTTCTTGCATTGGGAAGGTGTAGGACGCTAGAACTCTCCTTTGAGGCTGGCCATTGTTATTAGCCACACCCTTAGGGTGATTTGGGATGTTATCCTCTATCTCTTGATCCTCTTCTTCTGATGCTTCTTCTCCAATAATTCCCTTTCTTCTTGATTCTCTTCTTCTTCTCAATAATGTTCTCTCAGGCTCAAAATCAAAAGATGTGGGTTCACCTCTTCTTCTTGCTGACATAAACCACACACAAAACCAGAAACCAAAAGCAATTCACTCTACTACTAGAGTGAGGTTAATGTTAACTTAAACAAAAACTTAAACAGTAAGTATGCTTGACAAAAATAAAGAAAAATGCATAATCTAGATTATCACCATACTTAATCATTGTCAATCTATATCAATCCCCGGCAACGGCGTCAAAAAATTGATGAGGGAAAAATGATTCCACACAAAACTCACCGACAAGTGTACCGGGTCACACCAAGTAGTAATAACTTACAAGAGTGAGGTCGATCCCATAGGGATTGATGGATTAAGCAACTTTAGTTAGGTGATTAATTTAGTTAAGCGAATAGTTGATGATTTCAGTGAAACTTGATTAATAGAAGTAAAATTGCAAGAAAATAAAAGGGAGAAGGTAAATTGACAAAATCTTAAAGTGCAGAAGAATTAAATTACGAAAACTTAAAGTGCAAGAAAGTAAAAAAGCTGAAACTTAAATTGCAAGGAATGTAAATAACTGAAACTTAAAGAGAAAGAAATTTAAATTGCTGAATCTAAATTGACAAGAAACTTAAATTGCATTAAGAATAAAGGGATTTGGGTACTGGATTCAAATTTAAGCTAGAAATGTAAATTGAAGTAAATCAGAGAACTATGAGATGAAGAGATTCAGATTTGGATCTCAGTAGCAAAACAAAAATGTAAAATTGCAGAAAAATCAAAACAGCAAGAAAGCTTAACTCAATTATGAAATCCTAAAAGAGAAATTGACAATTGCAAAAGAGTAACAAGAACAGAAAGCAAATCTATATCTCAATTACTCTATTGACTAAAACAGAAAAGAAGAAATTGTAGAAAAAATAAAATAAAAACAGAAAAGAAGATTTAGATCCAAATTCCAAATCTTAGAACTATCAAAAGAAAAATTAAAAGATGATTCTCAGATGAAGAAATTTAGTGGAGTTCTTCAATCAGAATTAAAAACCCAAAACAGAAAATAGAAGTTGCAGAAGAAAGAGCAAACAAAAAGAAAACTTAGATCTAATCCCAATTCCCCAAATTCAAAAGAAAATTTAAAAGAGAGCAAAAAGTAAAAGTAAAATAAAATGTGAAGTAAAGGTCTTTTTTCTCAAATCAAAATTGCTCCTATTTATACACTTTCTATTTTCAATCATTGAGTAATTGGAATGGGCTTTTGATTTGGCCTTGAAGAAGTGGATCCGAATTTGCTTGGTTTAATTGGACCAGGGTGCATTTTGTGCTCCCAGGGAAGCGCTTAGTTCACTTTGTGAACTTTACGTTCACTCCCTTTGGTGCTCCCGTCACGGGCATTCTTTCTCACAAGCCAGCGTTCTCTTTGTGAACGCTGAGTTCACTTTTTGAGCGCTGCACTTGCTTGCCTAGGCGTGCCAATTTTCGGTGCGCAATGTGCCTCCTCTAGCGCTCCCTTTTTTAGCACTGCGCTCATCCTTTGAGCGCTATGCTTGGTGCGTGCTGCCTTCATTGAGCGCTTCTCCTAGCGCTCCCTTAGGGAACGCTACGTTGAGTGTTTGAGCGCTGCTTAGCGCTCCCTTGGTTGAGCGCTTCTCCTAGCGCTCCCTTGGTTGAGCGCTACACTCAATATTTGAGCGCTCCTTAGTGTGAGAGCCACAAGGCTTCCTCCCCAATTGTGAAATCCACTAAAAAGGTGGAAAAGTGAGCGCCACACTCACTAGAGAAGTGAACGCTAGCTACTTGTGTTCCAAAGCGTGGCGTTCTATTTCCTAACGTAACGCTTTATTGTTTTGCTTCCTCCTTTCTTCATTTCTTCACCTACAAGAAACCAAACAAGCAATCAAAGTCTCACCAAAATTACAAGGTCTTTGCATCATTCATTGAATCAATTAATTCTAGCATGAACCTTATGATTTTGTGTAAAATAAATGATGTTTGATTGATTCAAAATAATCATAAAAATCCACTACAATCACTTACTTATTATGCAAGAAAGTGCATAAAACCTAATGAAACAAGTGAAAAATGCGTGTAAAACTAGCATAAGATGACTTGTTGATGAGCAGATAATTTATACGCTTTTTGGCATTGTTTTTAGTATATTTTTAATAGAATCTAGCTACTTTTAGGGATGTTTTTATTAGTTTTTATGCTAAATTCACATTTCTGGACTTTACTATGAGTTTGTGTATTTTTCTGTGATTTCAGGTATTTTCTGGCTGAAATTGAGGGACTTGAGCGAAAATCAGATTCAGAGGTTGAAGAAGGACTGCTGATGCTGTTGGATTCTGACCTCCCTGCACTCAAAATGGATTTTCTGGAGCTACAGAACTCAAAATGGCGCGCTTCCAATTGTGTTGGAAAGTAGACATCCAGGGCTTCTAGCAATATATAATAGTCCATACTTTGACCGAGATTAGACGACGTAAAAGGGCATTGAATTCCAGTTCTATGCTGCTGTCTGGAGTTAAACGCCATAAACAAGTCACAAACCAGAGTTGAACGCCAGAAACACGTTACAACCTGGCGTTCAACTCCAGAAAGAGCCTCTGCACGTGTAACATTCAAGCTTAGCCCAAGCACACACCAAGTGGGCCCCGAAAGTGGATTTATGCATCAATTACTTACTTCTGTAAACCCTAGTAACTAGTTTAGTATAAATAGGACTTCTTACTATTGTATTTGACATCCTGGATTGTATTTTTGATCCTGTGATCACGTTTTCGGGGCTGGCCATTCGGCCATGCCTGAACCTCTCACTTATGTATTTTCAACGGTAGAGTTTCTACACTCCATAGATTAAGGTGTGGAGCTCTACTGTTCCTCATGAATTAATGCAAAGTACTACTGTTTTTCTATTCAATTCAACTTATCCCGCTTATAAGATATTCATTCGCACTTCAACATGAATGTGATGAACGTGACAATCATCATCATTCCCCCACGAACGCGTGCTGACAACCACTTCCGTTCTACCTTCGATTGAATGATTATCTCTTGGATCTCTTAATCAGAATCTTCGTGGTGCCATGCAGTGACAGCGCATCGGACCATTTTCCAGAGAGGATCAAAAGTAGCCATTGCCAATGGTGATGCCCTTACATAAAGCCAGCCATAGAAAGGAGTAAGATTGATTGGATGAAGACAGCAGGAAAGCAGAGGTTTAGAGGAACGAAAGCATCTCCATGCGTTTATCTGAAATTCTCACCAAGGATTTACATAAGTATTTCTATCCTTATTTTATTATTTATTTTCGAAAACTCCATAACCATTTTATATCCACCTGACTGAGACTTACAAGATGACCATAGCTTGCTTCATACCAACAATCTCCGTGGGATCGACCCTTACTCATGTAAAGTTTATTACTTGGACGACACAGTGCACTTGCTGGTTAGTTGTGCGAAGTTGTGATAAAAAGTTGAGATTACAATTGAGCGCACCATGTTGATGGCGCCATTGATGATCACAATTTCGTGCACCAAGTTTTTGGTGCCGTTGCCGGGAATCACTTGTCATCACCTAGCTTTCAAGCCCTCATCCAAGAGCAGAGGGAATTTCAAAGGAAGCAAGAGAATTGCACGGCAACTCTTGCCAAGGCTTTGTCACGTCTAGCACGCTTCCACTCCACCCCTAGCAACCTTGCTCCTCCACCCTTGCCACACCCATCAACCCCAAAATCTAGCATTGATGCTATAGCTCCGGAAGGAAGTGGGCCACTTAATGAGATAAAACCTCAACCCGCTGCGCGTGCGCGCCATGCGTGCGTGCGCGCCGATTGCTTTTGTGATCCACGCGTGCGTGCCAAGTGCGCGTGCGCATCGATAGGAATCCTCTGATCTGCGCGGATGCGTCCATCCTTGCGCGCCGCTTCCAGCATCCTCATCAACGCGTGCGCATGGAATGCGCGTGCGCGAGAATGCTGATTTTCCCAAAATTCAAATCTTCATGTTCCTCCCTTTTGTGCATGCTTTCTTTCTCTCTTCTAGGCCATTCCTACCCTATAATTCCTGAAATCACTCAGCAAATACATCACGGCATCAAATGGAAATAGAAGAGGATTAAAATATGGCAATTTTAAGGCAAAATAAGCATGTTTTTCATCATGGAGCAATATTAAGAAGGAAACACAAAACCATTCATTTCTTGTGAATAAGTGTGGAAAAATTTGACAAAACCCCCTAAATTCTACACAATATAAACCACAAAATTGGGATTTATCAATAACAAGAACATATATACTCATTTGTTCATTGCTTTTGTTGATATCATTGCGTTTTATTTTTCTTATTCATCTTGAACTATCACCCTTTTGGCTTGGAGTCTAGTTGTTATCATGTTGCAGGGGGTAGCAATTTCGACGTTGGTCCACCTCAAGGTATGGGATGTCAATTTGAGAAAGGGTCACAAGCAATCAACTCTTGGCAACAAGGACCGTTGTGAGGGCCCTACGATCTTAATGTCTATCAACCTCTCACACCTAGTGGGACACGTCCTCACAACAATTTTGCCCATTCATATGCTTATGGTCCATGCCCTCAACATGAAATGCAACCATCATACCCGCAAGCTCCTTTACCTTTTTCACCACCGATTCCCTCCCCATCCATCTATCTACCACCTCACTTAGGACAACCTAGCTTCCACCACCAACCCATCCCCATTAACTTTCCTTATGGAGAGTCTAGCTTTCAAGCCCTCATCCAAGAGCAAAGAGAATTGCATGGCAACTCTTGCCGAGGCTTTGTCATGTCTAGCACCTTCTCACTCCACCCCTAGTAACCTTACCCCTCCAACCTTGTCACACCCATCAAACCCGAATTCTAGCATTGATGCTATAACTCCAGGAGGAAGTGAGCTGCTTAATGAGATAAACCCTCAACCAACTCTTCCGAAGGAGGAATCTATTGATGGGGGCGAGAATTTCATTGAAGATGGGAGAGAGAATGACCTTGAGGTAGATAACCACCAAGAGCTTCAAAAAGGTTTAGGTGATGAAGAAGATGAAAGTGCCCCACCAAGTCTCCATAACCAAGAGGATAAGTTGCCCCACGAAGAAGCAAGGGAAGATTTGAAACCACTACTACCTCATGTTAAATATGCGTTCCTAGATGAGGAACATAAGTTTTCGGTGATAGTGGAAACCGATCTCTCTGATCAAGAAGAGCAACAACTCCTCGAAGTTATCCGGAAGTATAAAAAGGAAATTGGATGGAGTCTAAGTGACATTGTGGGAATAAGTCCTCAAGTGTGCCTCCATAGGATTTTCTTGGAAGAAGGCACTAAGCTGGTCCGACAACCGCAAAGACAGTTAAATCCTACAATCCTTGATGTGGTCAAGAAAGAAGTAACTCGCCTCTTGGAAGTGGACATCATTTACCCCATTTCCGACAGTGAATGGGTAAGTCCGATCCAAGTGGTGCTGAAAAAGTCCGGGGTAACAATGGTGAAGACGGAGAGTGGAGAGCTTGTGGCCACCCGAGTCCAGAATACTTGGCGAGTGTGTATTGATTACCGCCGGCTGAATCAAGCAACGAGGAAGGACCACTACCCGTTGCCGTTCATTGACCAAATGCTGGATCGCTTGGTAGGTAAATCCCATTATTGCTTTTTGGATGGATACACAGGGTACTTTCAAATTCACATAGCTCTGGAGGATCAGAAGAAAACCACTTTTACTTGCCCCTTTGGAACGTTTGCATACAAGAGAATGCCTTTTGACTTGTGCAATGCACCGGCAACGTTTCAAAGATGCATGACAAGTGTTTTCTCAGATCTTTTGGAGGATTGTATGGAAGTCTTCATGGACGATTTCAGTGTGTATGGTAGCTCCTTTGATGCTTGTTTAGGAAACTTAGCTAGGGTACTAGAGCGATGCACCAATACTAACCTTGTTTTGAATTTTGAAAAGTGCCACTTCATGGTGAAGCAAGGTATAGTATTAGGTCATATTGTCTCTAAAGATGGAATCTCTGTCGATCCGGTTAAGATAGATGTCATTTCGAGTTTACCTTACCCCTCCTCGGTGAGGGAGATCCGTTCCTTCCTTGGTCATGCAGGCTTTTATCGTCGGTTCATCAAGGACTTTAGCAAAGTCGTCTTACCTCTCTCTCGCCTACTACAAAAGAATGTGGAATTCCATTTCAGTGAAGATTGCAAAAAGGCTTTTGACAAGTTGAAGGAAGTGTTAACCACAGCTCCTATTGTGCGAGGCCCAAATTGGAATCAACCTTTTGAAATCATGTGCGATGCCTCGAATCACACCGTAGGTGCCGCGCTAGTACAGCGCGATGGTAACACGCCCTACACTATAGCTTATGCATCAAAAACTTTGGATTCGGCTCAGTCAAATTACACCACCACCGAAAAAGAGCTTTTTAGCCATTGTTTTTGCTCTAGACAAGTTTCGACCCTATTTGCTAGGCTCTAAAGTGGTGGTGTATTCGGACCATGCCGCATTGAAATATTTGCTAAAGAGGAAAGAGTCAAAGCCTACACTCATTAGGTGGATATTACTTTTGCAAGAATTTGACTTGGAGATCAAAGATAGAAGTGGATCCCAAAATCTAGTAGTGGACCATTTGAGTCGGCTAGAACATTTAACTCCGGATCCCACTCCTATCAATGACTCATTTCCCTTAGATACCTTGCAAGAAATATCCCAAAGCACCCCTTGGTTTGCCCCGATAGCTAATTACATGGTCGCTCGTGTTTTTCCCCCACAATTTTCAAAGCATCAAAAAGATAAATTGAGAAGCGCTGCTAAGTATTATCTTTGGGATGATCCACATTTGTGGAGGCGTGGATCATATCAAGTAATTAGAAAATGTGTTCCAGAATCTGAGTTCCAGTCTATCCTTCAATTTTGCCACTCATCTGAGAGTGGGGGTCATTTCGGCCCGCAACATACACTACAACATTTTGGGTCTATGGCCACGGTTTTTTTTGTCACGATAAAAAACCGTGACCATAGACCCTCTATGGTCACGGTTTTTTAGGGTGACCAAAAATAAAAGCTATAGTCACGGTTTTTTTAGAAAGGGTGACCAAAGAGTACCTATGGTCACGGTTTTTTAAAAAAGGGTGGCCTAAAAGGGTTTATGGTCACGGTTTTGAGGGGTGACCTAAAGGGGTCTATGGTCACGGTTTTTTACAGTGACCAAAAAGGGTCTATGGTCATGGTTTTTCAAAAAAGGGTGACCTAAAAGAGTCTATGGTCACGGTTTTAGAGGGTGGCCTAAAGGGATCTATGGTCACGATTTTGGGGGGTGGCCTAAAAGGGTCTATGGTCACAGTTTTGGGGGTGACCTAAAGGGGTCTATGGTCACGGTTTTTTACAGTGACCAGAAAGGGGCTATGGTCACGGTTTTACAAAAAAGGGTGACCTAAAAGGGTTTATGGTCACGGTGTTGGGGGGTGACCTTAAGGGGTCTATGGTCATGGTTTTGGGGGTGGTCTAAAAGTGTCTATGGTCACAGTTTTGGGGGGTGGCCTAAAGGGGTCTATGGTCACGGTTTTGGGGGGTGGCCTAAAAGGGTCTATGGTCACGGTTTTAGGGGTGACCTAAAGGGGTCTATGGTCACGGTTTTTTACAATGACCAAAAAGGGACTATGGTCACGGTTTTTCAAAAAATGGTGACCTAAAAGGGTCTATGGTCACGGTTTTGGGGGGTGACCTAAAAGGGTCTATGGTCACGATTTTGGGGGTGGCCTAAAAGGGTCTATGGTCACGGTTTTGGGGTGACCTAAAGGTGTCTATGGTCACAGTTTTTTACAGTGACCAAAAAGGATATATGGTCACGGTTTTTCGGAAGGGTGACCTAAAAGGGTCTATGGTCACGGTTTTGAGGGTGACCTAAAGGGGTTTATGGTCACGATTTTTTACAATGACCAAAAAGTGTCTATGGTCACGGTTTTTCAAAAGGGTAATCTAAAAGGGTCTATGGTCACGGTTTTGGGGGTGACCTAAAGGGGTCTATAGTCACAGTTTTAATCATTTGAGTTTAAATTAATTAAAATTTTTATGTATTTTTTATAATGCCACGTTACCGTCCAGTCGCTGTCCGGCTCGCCATCACCGGTGTCTCACCGCCGTCACTATGGAGACCAAACGCCGTTGAGCTTCTTGCTGCTGCCTTGGAGTCCGTCGTCAGGTTCGAGTTGAAGAAAGAGGGAGGCATAGATTCAACATCGCGTAGAGAGGGATTTGTTGTTGTCGTTGCGCGCCGTCGTGTGCTGTCGCTGTTGTTCGAGCCATCGCCATCGCCGTGGGTGAAGTTCGCCGCTGGTGCCAGTTGAGGCCGCTGCTATTGAACAGAGATGAGAGAGTGACGTTGGGAGGAAACTGTGAGCTGCAAGCCGCTGACCGAGAAGAAGCTCTGCCTTTGTCGCCGTGTTAGAGTCGTCGTTGCCAACGCTGCGCACCGCCGTTAGCGCTGCCGTTGAAGGGAGCTCGCCATCACAGTTCAATCATCATTGAGCTTGAAGGGAGGCGTCACTGATATACCCAACAGCAGCTTCCCCTGCATTCCCAATTCCATTCTTGAAACTGTAACACTCTTGCTCATGCTCTGTTTCCCGAATCTATTCCTCTACCATATTTTGTTCTGATTACAATAGCATATGTTAATGTCTCTGTTCAGTATTATCATCTTTATCCGGAACCACTGATGTTACCGCTACGGGGGTGATTGGGATAGGCTCGATTGTCATTGTTGTTGCTGCCCCAGAAGAAGTGAGGCTGCTGCTGCTGTTCCGGCCGCATTGGCTGTTGTAAACTGGAAAAAAGAAGGGCATCATTGCGTTTAAATTCGACGGCTTCGACTAATTGAGGTAGGGGGTTTAAACGATTTCAGTTTAAGAATGCCTACAAGGTTTATTGAATAACTGCAAATAGATTTAATAGCTGTGAGTAATTGATTGATTATGTGAATATTGAATTGTGGCTGAAATTGTGATTGGAATGGTTGAGATTGTGATTTGGAATTGTTGATTAGTGATATTGATTGATTATGTGGATTGGGAATTGTTTGATAACTAATTGTTGAGAATTTCTTAATTTTAATGGGTTATGTTGGATTTGTTGCCGTTGAGCTGTTATTTGGTATATTGTAATGTTAATGAACTTGGTTGGTGGTTGATTTGGAATTGGTTTTGAGGGGTATTGAAGGGTTGGATTTTGAATACTAAATGGTTTGCTGAAAATCAGGTTCTCTTGAAATAAAACGGCAACTTTGAAAGTGATTTAGTAACTCTATAGTGACTGAAATTATAAGAATTTAAATGTTAAGTAAATTATGTTAAGTGTAATTGTGAAAATTCAATTTTTAAGGTTTCGTATCAACTAGAGAATTAGTTATGATTTTTCAAAGTTGAACTCTAAAATCTAATTTTCTGCATAATTTTAAACGAAGTCAGAAACTTTAAAAAGCTATAACTACTTACGTAATGATCGGAATTGTATGAGACCAAGCCTGGGTTAAACTTGGGGATATAAGGAACTAAACTGGTAAATTTGAGACTTTTTCATTAAGTTTATGATTTATGGTGAATTTTTGAATTGGGGATGTCAAATCTGGTTTTTCTGCAGAACGTTTAACACAGCAGCAACTTGATTCCTCTATTGGAAATTCTGTAGTTTGAATTTTGAAATGGAATTAATTTTAAATGAAACTTTGGTCTTAATAATTTAATTTCATAAAAATTTAGAATGGTTAGAGTTTTGGTTTTAAAGATTTGGATTTTCAGAGAAAGATGTATTATGCAGTAAAAGTCAGGCTTTGTTTTCTAAGTCAGTAACTTTGAGGCTTCATAATTTTTAATTCTGGAATGATATTGAGATGTAACTAATTGAAGGTAAAAGTTGAGTATGTTTAGTATATATGATTCAAATTTCAGGGTTTTCCATGTTTTAGTAAGTGAGTTATGGGACTTGGAAGAGGTTATGTTCAATGATTTGTAAAATAGACTTCAGCAGAAAATTACCTAACTTCCAAGCTACGTAACTCCTTCATTTAAAATGGTATGACCCTGGAACTAATTGAGAAAGAAATTTGAATAAGTTATGTTTAACCACATAAATTTTGAAGGTGGTTGGATTTAATTTGGATTTTATATGAAATTTCGAATGTTGTATGCTGCTGCTGTCTTCTGGATTTAAAACACTGCAGAGCAGTCACGGTTTTGCTTATATTCCCGAAGCTAGAGTCAGCGAAAAATTATGACTTTTGATTTAATAGAAAGCTTAATCCAAGACGATCGCATGGATATAAAGTTTGCGTGATTTCGAATTCATTTGATATTTTAAAAACAAAATGGAAATCAGGCTGCCAAGTTGTGTTGGCAATTATTTTGGATATGGAATTTAAGAAATAGATTTTCTATACTATTATCAAATATTTTTGAGAATATATATTGTTGTGGTAACTGCTGAAAGAAGCTGATGAAATGTTGAGAAAGAAGGAACCCATAAGGGTGGCTAAGTCCTATTTTTAAAGGAGATTATGTCCAAATTTAGTCAAGTAGCAAATTCCCTTGTTCTCAAATGTGAATCCTTATGGCTAGTTCTCAGTGAAAATTTCTGTGTTTTCAATTTTTCAGTGCAGCAATAAACAACTTGTTTGGTATGCTTGTAGGATGGTTATTTGTTGGGACTGTCCGTGAATTTAGGGTTTTTTGAACTAACCTAGGGATTAGCATTTCTTGTTTCTTCTGAAATTGGTAATAGCAAGGTTTTACACTAAACAAAAGGGTGAATATAATGAGTTGTAACAGTGATGAATTTAAACACTAAGAGTAAATTTTTGGCTGAAAATTTCTCATTCTAATTTTACCAAAGAAATATATATGGGGACTACTAAATCATTTTGATTTCACTCAATCAAAACACATCACTTTATAAATGTCATGTAGATGATATGATATCACTATTTTTTGTCTTAATGATAGATTAGAAATTTTAATTTTATTTATTTTTCAGAGGTCATGCATCAACTTTATTTATGTGATTAGTGTGTAAAAATTTTAAAAGTTTTTTGTATCTATTTTCTTTGATTTTTCAAATAGTTCTGTGTTTTCCAAGATATTTTATAATTATTGATATGTAAAATCTTCAATTACTAAATTGCAAATATTTTCCAGAACATGCTTGATTATGTCTCATTTTAAGACAGAAAGTTTAAAATAGAAATTATTTTGTATTTTATATTAATTTAGGATTAATATTTGTTAATTGATTATTTTGTTTACCTACTCTTAAATGTTCTTTACGAGGAATTTTTTGTTTTATTTTGTATACAGGATAATTTTTTTGGACTCGTAAAGACAAAAGGAGTTGATTAGTTGTTGTGGCACCCTGTATAAGATGGGATAGGTCTTATAATGAGTTTGGTTATCTAAATGTATTATTTTGATGTGTTCTTTACTTTTTGATAAGAGACTTTATCCGATATTATATGTAATGGATAAATTACACTCTATTTTGATTAGTGTTGTAATGAATATCTAATTTTTAATGAAACTTTTATGATTTGGATTTATCAAATTTTTCATTTTTAGATTTATTTTGTGATTATCATCATTTTGGGATGTGATTATGATTTAAAAAAATTAAATCTCATAACATAAAACAGGCTATGGTCACGGTAAAAACTGTGACCATAGATAAGCTATGGCCACAGTGAAAACCGTGACCATAGATAAGGCTATGGTCACGGTCAAGGTGGGGTGACCATAGGGGCTATGGTCACGGCAAAAAACCGTGACCATAGATAAGGGTATGGTCACGGTTTAAGGAAGGGGTGACCATAGGGGCTATGGTCACGGTTTTGGTTAGGGGTGACCATAGAGGCTATGGTCACGGCCAAAACTGTGACCATAGATAAGGCTATGGTCACGGTTTTGGTGAGGGGTGACCATAGAGGCTATGGTCACGGCCAAAACCGTGACCATAGATAAGGCTATGGTCACAGTTTAATGAGGGGTGGCCATAGGGGCTATGGTCACGGCTAAAATCGTGACCATAGCTAAGGCTATGGCCACGGTTTTGGTGGGGTGACCATAGAGGCTTTGGTCACGGCAAAAACTGTGACCATAGATAAGGCTATGGTCACGGTTTTGGGAAGGGGTGACCATAGAGGCTATGGTCACGGTAAAAACCGTGACCATAGATAAGGCTATGGTCACGGTTTTATCGCGTGACCATAGATTAACCTATGGTCATGGTAAAAAAACGTGGCCTAAAGTGCCAGAATTTGAACATTACAACCGTGACCATAGAAACCGTGACCATAGATAAAAAAACCGTGACCATAGGTCTATGGCCATGAGAGAATAGGCCACGGCGGAAAAACCGTGACCATAGACCTTTTTTTGTAGTGATAGCGAGGAAGGTTTTAGACTGTAGATTCTGGTGGTCTACTCCATTTAGGGATGCAAACGAATTTTGCAAATCTCGTTATCAATGCCAGAAATCCGGAAATACCTCACAAAAGGATGAGATGCCCCCAACGACCGATGATTTTTTGCGAGATTTTTTATGTTTGGGGCATGGACTTCATGGGGCCATTTTCAAATTCTAATGCATTTGTGTACATATTGTTAGCAGTGGATTACATCCCTAAATGGGTGGAAGTAATTGCTGCGCGTTGCAATGATGCTAACACCGTTGCTTCATTTTTGAAGAATAACATTATTTGTAGATTTGGGTCACCACGAGCAATCGTGAGCGACCAAGGAACCTATTTTTTTAACAGGAAAGTCGAGGCATTGATGAAGAAGTATGGGGTCATTCACAATGTCTCCACAGCCTATCACCCCCAAACCAATGGGCAAGCTGAAGTATCCAACAGGGAGATCAAAAGGATCTTAGAGAAGGTGGTTAACCCACAGCGGAAGGATTGGAATTCTAGATTGGGAGATGCATTATGGGCCTATAGGACCGCTTACAACACCCCAATAGGGATGAGCCCCTTCTGTATTGTTTTTGGAAAGCCTTGTCATCTTCCGGTTGAAATCCAACATAGGGCATATTGGACGGTGAAGAATTGCAATCTGGACTTAAAACGGGTGGGAATGGAACATAAGCTTTAATTGGAGGAATTAGAATGCCTTAGGTTGGAAGCATATGAGAACGCTCAGTTCTACAAGGAAAAAGCTAAGGCATTCCATGACCAGAATATCAGGAGGAAGAACTTCAAGATAGGTGACGAGGTTCTTGTGTATAATTCAAGATTGCGATTGATGCCCGGAAAATTGAGATCAAGATGGGACGGGCCGTCTAAGGTGGTAGATGTCAAGTCTTATGGGGTAGTGGAGGTGATTCACCCTACCAGTGGAGTGAAGTTCAAGGTTAATGGTCATAGGGTGAAGCATTATCACACTCAACCCAAAAATGCCAAGGAGTTGGAGATTTTCCTCCTTGGAGAAGACTCCAAGTGACAAATGAAGCCATGCAAGTCAAACTTAGGACTCTAAACCAAAGTGCTTGGTGGGAGACACTCCACCATGGTAACTTTGTTCCAATTTTATCTCTTGTTTATAGCCTTTTGAATTATTTGCTTTCCTGTAATGTAATGGTTAGTTTAGGTTTGGTTTGATGAATTTTGAGTTATATAAGTTGATTTACTTGTGGACTGTGATATTGTGCTTGTTTGAATGATTTGGGGTTGGTATGTTGGTATACTAAGGGTAGGAACCTTAGTTTTGAAGAGAAATGAATTTTCTGAAACAAGGCATCTATGCATACGCACCAACCTGTGCGTGCGCACAGAACTGTGTTTTTCGCCATGTGTGCGGCCGCACGCACCTGTGTGTCCGTACACGACTTAATATGCCCTCTGGTCGCAGTGCCAGCACCGCTTGTGCGTGCACGCTGCCCTATTTTCTCAGACCTGTGCGTGCTACAACTGCTTGTGTACGCACACAACCCCTCTCATACTTCATCTGTGCGGCCGCACAGACGTGTGCGCCCGCACACAGCTTGATAGCCCCTCTGGTGGGAGCGAGGGAACAGCTTGTGCGCCTGAACAACCTCCCCTATTTCAAACCCTTGTGAGTGCTCATGGATCTGTGTGCACACGCACACATGCCTTTGTCCCAAGTTAAAAAAAAAGAGAGCCTATCTGTACGGTCGCACGTCTTTGTGCGTCCGCACGTCCTTTTGCAACCTGTCTGGTCGCAGCAATCGCACGCTGTGTGCATTCGCAACCTTTCTTAGTTGTGCTCTCTGTACGTCCGCACAGGCCCTAATGCGTTCGCACGCGACGCGTTCTGGGCAATAACAGGGCAACCTGCCCTGTCGAGATGCCGCTTTCTTCTTTTCTTTCTTTGTTCTTCGCTGCTCTCTCTCCCTCTTGTCCGCCCAGCCCTGCCGATCCCGGCCACCACCGCCGTCAGCCCACCGCCGGCGACCTCTCTCTCTCTCTTTCTCTCTTTCTCTTCTCTTCTCTTCTCTTTTCTTTCTCTCTTTCTTTCTCTTATCTTTTCTCTATACATCACCGGTGAGTTCTCTCTTCCAGTGCTTCTTTTTCCAGCGAACCCAAACGCCGTGATTTCACAGTGGCTATAAGGAGTGTCGTTGTTCCCCCCTCATTCTTGTCCTTTTCAACCTTTATATCATATGTTCTTGCTTTTCCTTCCTTTTTATGTTAATATTTTTTGCAATTGCTTTCATTTCTTTTATGTTGCTTAGATTTCATTAGTTGCTTTCTTTATTGTTTCTTTGTATTGAAAAGTGTTGTTGCTTGATTGTTGGGATAGTTAGGATCAAATTTGAGCTTCAATTGTGATGAACTTGCACATTACATACCATATGTTCGATAAAATGCCTCAATAAACATTTTGTCTGATTCATATGACTTGGCCATCATATGTGTTCAATTTATTTCTTATTAGGCATATTGTATGAATGGTGCAACTTCTATTATGACTTTTGATGGTAGAAAATTGAAATCACCAATGCATTTCCTTGATTATTGATGTGAATTTTTGGTTGTAAATGCATTGTGTTGGTGTAATCTAAGTTTCATTGTTCATCTTGGAATTTCAATTAAGTAACCACTCCACTAATGTTCAACTTTTGATGATGTCTTGATCAAACATCTTTTGGCCTTCCAATTGGAAATATTGTATGCGTGATTACCACTTTTTGAGGATGAACAATGGACAATCCCTTTTTGGTGCTTGCTTGAAGTTGTGTACATTTCTCCATTTTATATTTGCAACTTGAGCTGTGAATTGCCTTAGGGGTGTGATTGTCGTGATATCCGGCCGGTGTGTGTGTTCCAACCGCGCGAATCATTGGAATATACACACCGAGTTCCTTAAAAATCACACTCCTTCTATAAGCTATTTTAACAGTCTTAGTATTTCCTCAATGAGTTTACTTTATTGTTGCCCTATAATCTCGAAGATCTTTTCTTTGTATTTTCAGGATGAGGAAGAAGGGTAAGACACCGGTTACTTTGCCGGTTGAGCAAACTACCGCTCGCCCTCCTGATATTTGGTGGGATCACCAAGGTCATAGACCGGATACCTTAGTTAACCAGAGAGTCGACTATCAATACAAGACTATTAAGAAGCGTACAATCTATTGGGAGCGGCCGTTGAAGGTTCCAAGTCAATACAAGTTTACTATTCACCAAAGGATTGCCTCGCTTCATTGGGAGTTTCTCGAGCGAGAACCCATTGAAGTCAATGAAACTATGGTGCAGGAATTTTATGCAAACTACCAAGCTTGGGAAGCGAATTCAGTCTTCCTCCGGGAAAAGATGTTGGATACATCCAATCAAGCTCTAAAAGCTATTCTGAACATCCCCCACATTCCACTTGAGAAAGATGAATATTCCAAGATAAAAGTGGATGTCTTCAATGGAAGAGTATCTCTGACTCCCATTCTTAAGAGAATAGGCCGTCCTGGTGCATCTTGGGAGTATAGCAAGGGGAGGAATTTTATTCCCGCTAGTATTGCGTACTCTGATTTGAATACTGAAGCTCGTATATGGCATCAGATTGTGGCAGATTATATCATCCCGAGCACCCACACTACCCATGTGAGATTTAGAACTGCTTTGCTACTTTGGGCTATTATGCAAGGGAAGCATATAGCCATCTTGCCTTTAGTGCACAAATCAATTTGGAAATTAGTTGAGAAGAAGAATATCAACATTCAATTTCCATCGATGGTGATGTGCTTAGCAAACGCAGCGGGGGTAGAGAGGCGACCAATAGACATTATGTTCCGGACTCCTAGAGGCAACAAGTTCATTCCGAGGGGTGATTTGGAAAGATCAACAAACACTATCCCCTCCAAGAGGAAGACACCCATAGCACCACCATCAAGTCTACCAACTTCATCAATTGCTTTACCCTTTCTCCGACCTCTTCCGGATCTATTTCGAGACATCTTGCACGATATCCACCATATGGAGCACTTAGAGTGCAAACGCTTTGAGTGGATAGTGACAAATCTAGAAGGAAGAGACCCCGGCCCGATTCCTAGAGCTTCATCCGTGCTAGCTGCGGAGAAGCATGATGCAGTTGACCATCCCACTCATGAGTCCACCAGCTGAAGGTGGCCCTTCTTCATCCTCCCGGATCATGAGCATGCACAGAGGACCGTGCACAAATTAAGTGTGGGGGAGGGTCGATGACTTCGAGGGGGGTAAAAATTTCTCTCTTAAAGACACTTTGCAATGTTTCTTGTGGTACCTTTCCTTTATTTTGAGTAGCTTTATTTCTATTGCATCTTGTTTGATTTGCTGTAAATATTTTTTTATTGCTTATGGATAGTTAGTAGTTAATATTTGCATGTTGCATGATAGAATAAATAAGTTGGTGAAACACCAAGGAATTTCCATGAAATTTTCCTTTTAAGGGCATACTATTGATTGAATTGAAGAAAAATTTGTTTACCAACTTGCTTGGAGTATTTTGTTTGTAGAACATGCAAACGAGCTAGAACAACATACCTTGTGAGATTTGAGCTTTAATAGATGGCTGCACTTTTCAGCCATAATGTTGTTCTTGTGTGTGATTATACTACTTTTTTATTGTGATCATTGATTTGCATGATTCTTTATGTCCTGTATTTATGTTTGGATGCATTTAACATGATTGAGGCCATCTTTGATGATAAACTCACTAACCTATATGGCCAACCCTTGCATTCACCTTTGTGAACCCCTTTGAGCCTATGAATCCCCATTTGTTCTAATGATAGCACATTACTCCCCTTAAGCAGAAAACAATTGATGTCCTTGTATTATTCTTTGATTAGCTTGGGTAGATTAGTGTGTAAATTCTAAGTGTGGAGGAATTATTGGAAGCATTGGTGATAAAGGCATGAACTCTTTGTGAAAAGAAATTTTGGGCAATTAGGTAATGCTCATGCATTTTACTAATTAAAACATATGCATTCATAGTTCAATTAAAAAAAAAACCTTGTGCATAACAAAGTATGAATAAAAAGAGTAAATAGGTTAAGTGAGATAGGAAAGAGAAAATGGGTAAAAAGGTTGTACTGTTATGTGTACATAGGTGATGTAGGATTAGGTGGACATTCAAGCTAATCAAAGAACTAATTCTTTTAACTCCACTTGACCATATTTCATCCTACCTAACCCTAGCCCCATTACATCCCTCTAAAGACCTCATGATACTTGTTATTCATGCATTAAATACTAGTTGATTGTTAGATGACTTGTGATGAGCAGATATTTTATACGCTTTTTAGGGTTAATTTCATGTAGTTTTTAGTATGTTTTAGTTAGTTTTTAGTATATTTTTATAAGTTTCTAGGCAAAATTCATATTTCTGGACTTTACTATGAGTTTGTGTGTTTTTCTATAATTTTAGGTATTTTCTAGCTGAAATTGAGGGAGCTGAGCAAAAATCTGATTCAGGCTGAAAAAGGACTGCAGATGCTATTGGATTTTGACCTCCCTTCACTTGAAATGGATTTTCTGGAGCTACAGGAGTCCAAATGGCGCGCTCTCAATTGCGATGGAAAGTAGACATCCAGGGCTTTCCAGCAATATATAATAGTCCATACTTTTCTCAAGGATAAACGACGTAAACTGGCGTTCAACGCCAGTTCCATGTTGCATTCTGGCGTTAAACGCCAGAAACAGGTTACAAGTTGGAGTTAAACGCCCAAAACAGGTTACAACCTGGCGTTTAACTCTAGAAATAGCCTAGGCACGTATAAAGCTCAAGTCTCAGCCCCAGCACACACCAAGTGGGCCCCAGAAGTGGATTTTTGCACTATCTATCATAGCTTATTCATTTTCTGTAAACCTAGGTTACTAGTTGAGTATTTAAAAAACTTTTAGAGATTTATTTTGTACCTCATGACATTTTAGATCTGAACTTTGTACTCTTTGACGGCATGAGTCTCTAAACTCTATAGTTGGGGGTGAGGAGCTCTACTGTGTCTCGATGAATTAATGCAATTATATCTGTTTTCTATTCAAACACACTTGTTTCTATCTAAGATGTTCATTCGCACTTCAATATGATGGATGTGACGATCTGTGACACTCATCACCATTCTCAACCTATGAACGCGTGCCTGACAACCACCTCCGTTCTACCTTCAATTGAATGAGTATCTCTTGGATTCCTTAATCAGAATCTTTGTGGTATAAGCTAGAATCCATTGGCAGCATTCTTGAGAATCCGGAAAGTCTAAACCTTGTCTGTGGTATTCTGAGTAGGATTCAGGGATTGAATGACTATGACGAGCTTCGAACTCACGAGTGCTGGGCGTAGTGACAAACGCAAATGGATCAATGGATCCTATTCCAGCATGAGTGAGAACCGACAGATGACTAGCCATGCGGTGACAGCGCATTTGGACCATTTTCATTGAGAGGACGGATGGTAGCCATTGACAACGGTGATCCACCAACACACAACTTGCCATAGGAAGAAACTTGCGTGTGTGAAGAAGATGACAGTAGGAAAGCAGAGATTCAGAAGATAAAGTATCTCCAAAACTCCAACATATTCTCCATTACTGCATAACAAGTATTTATTTCATGCTCTTTTATTCTTCATAATTCAAACTGATAATTATAATTGATATCCTGACTAAGAGTTACAAGATAATCATAGATTGCTTCAAGCCAACAATCTCCGTGGGATTCGACCCTTACTCACGTAAGGTATTACTTGGACGACCCAGTGCACTTGCTGGTTAGTGGTACGAGTTGTGAAAAGTGTGATTCACATTTCGTGCACCAACTTGCAAATCTTTGAAAAGCATGATAGAAGGGGAATTGAGTGGTTAAACCCTAAACACTGAGCAAATTGAGTGGATACACATCCAGTGAGGGGTTCGATCGCTCAATTCTATGTTCTTACGCTTCATATTGCATCTTCTTGCAAGTTGTTTGATTGGATAGTTTTGATAACTTCAATTCAATTTTTTGGACATTGATCTTAATGCATGAACTCTTTGCATTGGCCCTATAGTTTCTTGTGATGGATTGGAATTTCATGGTTCGTTTCTACCAACTCTCATCATTGTATATTTTGGTGATTAGTCTTAGGATAGTTGCATGCATTTAAGTAGTATATAGCATAAGTCATTTTTCCTTTCATATATCTCCTTTGTGTGTAAAGCATGAGGACATGCTAGTGTTTAAGTGTGGGGGAATTGATGAATCCATATTTGATGATGAGTTTTGGTTAGAATTGGATGGATTTTCATCATATAAACTTGCACTTATTCCCTTGAATAGCATGCTTTTAAACTTTCCTTCCAAATTGCGCTTGATTATGAAAATGCGCTCTTTTGTGCCTATTTAATCTATTTTTATTCTATTTGCCTTCCATTCGATGCCTTGATGTTGTTTGTGAGTGGTTTCAGGTGTATAAGGTAGGAATGGATTGGAGAAAATGGAAGAAGAGCATGCAAAGTGGAAGAAACATGAAAAATCAAAGGAGATGAGCTCAGAGACGTGTGTGTGTGCACAGCTACCTGTGCGTACACACAGCCGGCCAATTAGAGCGTGTGGAGTGTTTTGAGCGCGTTGCACAGGCCTGTATTTATCGCGAGGTGTGCGGACGCACGCATCTGTGCATCCACACAGGTGTCTACACATGACTTCATTAAAATAGCACATTACTCGTGATTTGGGGGCTTTGGAGGCCCATTTCTGAAGTCTTCTAGCTCATATTGGAGGGGGAATGAACAACAAAACATAGCATATCATTAGTATAGTTTTAGGAGTAGTAGTAGGAAGCTTTAGTTAGTTTTTTCTCAAAGTTTTTCATCATCTCTATTAGGGTTTATATTAGGGTTTTACATTCAAGTGCCATTTCCATTTTTGATCTTGGATTTTTTCTAGCGTTCATTGTAAGTATTCTCTTGTTATTACTCTTTATAGTTACATTGTCATTACTCTTTCTTCTAATTCAAGTTATAGTTCAATTTTGCTTCTCTCTTGCAATTTTGATTTCTTGTTGATGAATTTGATGTTTGATATTTATTTCATGCTTCCTTGTGTTGTTCTTGTTGATTGAGATCAATTGTTGCTTTTAGTTTCAAGCCTTTTTCTCTTTTTCTCTATGTTTAAGGTTTATGCCCACCAAGTGTTTGACAAAATGTCAAACATGGTTTTAGGCTAAATTTTTTATTCTTGGCTTGGGTAAAGTGAGCAATTGGGTTTCTAGAGTTGCAATGTCCAACATTTAGTTTCAATTCTTGGATTGTTAATTGTTCTTGTTCTCACTAACGCTAAGTTGTTGCTAAGCCAATTAGCAAGCAATTTAGGATTTGTGGGTTGGGAACACTTATGCTCATTTAACTTACCTTCCGATGTGAGAGTTGATCAAGTGAGATTAATCTATCATAATTGTCATAGTTGTGGTTCCAACAAGGAAAGGACCCTTAGCTCACTCCAAGCCAAGACTCTTTTTAATGCTTTTAATCCTTCATACATTCCTATGTTAATCTCTTTTATACTTTTCTTGTTTATATTTCATAGTCGGTTCTTTAATTTCTTTATTATTTCAATCATTACAATTTTGCTTGTTCTTTTATTGCTTTATGTGTTCATTTCCTTAATGACAAACCCTTGATCAATACAACCGGATTGGCACGCTTATTACTCTAAAGTACTCCTTGGGAGACGACCCGGGAGTCAAATACTCTTGGTTTTAAATTAGTTTTGAATTGTGACACACCTTGTGAACCTCTAATTTGATCGGTGGCCAACTTGTTGGGTTAGGACTATACTTACAACGCTAATCCCATTTTTTGGATAACCGATTTCCTAATCCTATGTATGCATATTGGCTCCACCCCACATCACCCCACCATATAATTGACACCCTAGTGTTGATAAGCTATTTTTGCTAAGGAATGAAACCACAAGATAAGATCCTCTTGGATGCCTCAAGCAATGGTTCCTTGACAAAGTATAGAACGACGTAGGAGGCATGGCAATTGATCACCGATTTGGCCGAGTCCACCCAACATGCTAGACAAAGAAACAACCATCCAAGAGCTATAAATGAAGTTTTTACTAGTGGTGAGACCGCCGCCCTTACCAAGACCTTGGGAGAAATGACAAACATTCTAAAGCAACTCCAACTCAATCAACAACAACCTCCATTCTTAGTCCACATAACTAAAACCTAAGTTTGGTGTTCCACCATGCCACATGAACAAGTACCTGAGACCATCTTGCATTAGATCCTCAATCAAATGAAAGCTATTAGTTCTTTTTGAATATTTGATGAAATTTTTGAAAGATAGCTATTTTCTTTTATTTTTCTCTCAATGAATTTTAAATTTGCTTTTGAATTTGGTTTTGCAGGGGGAATTGTTGAGACTTGATTGATGGGTGTAATCAATGAAGCCAAGGGGGCTCGGTCATTGTGATAAGGAAGCTAGGCACTATTAACATTTAAAGCAACTAGTCACATGCACCTTGGATTCTGCTCTTTGGGAAGCGTCACACTCATGCATTGGCTAGTCATTTCTTGTTTCATTCCTCCCTTAATGACCGAACTCAACCACCCAACAACACACATTCCCAATCCTTGTCTTCACCCCCTACAACATGCACACCATTTGATCAAGTACAACATCAATCTCAATCTTTCATTCTGAACATTTCCCATTTATAAATCCACAAGCCACCCGATTTATATGCCACCTCTCTTGCATTCATATGCACGTTTGCTCCCTTGTTCTATTCCTCAAGTCTCACACCTATCTTCTTACTTTCATACTCTAACCCCTTGCATTCCTATACCATTTGGCCAAGTCTTTTATGTCCCTTGATTTTAACTCAACATCATGGCATATCCATCAGGGACCAAGGACAACAGAGGGAAACAGATAGTGGAGAAACCCGAGTTGAAAGGATGGAGATTCAGATATCACTACCACCAACGTCACTACTATAGTTGGATGCTTAAGAAAGAAGCAATCCCAGAAGTACCTTTTAACCTTGCCAGTATCTATCCTTCAATGAGGGAAGCGATTGAGAAGAGAAGGTAGGAGCTTCTATGTAACCCAACAGCATGGGGTTAGCCAAAGAATGATCCAAGAGTTTTATGCCAATGCAGTAAGAGAAAATGACAATGACCCACCCTTCAAGAGTTATGTAGGAGGGGTAAAAGTTGATTTTAGCCCTAAGGCCATAAAAAGGGTGCTAAAAATCAAATCAAGGGCATTTGATCAACCTAGCTATGACCCTTGACTTGAAGACGTGGCTAGTGATATTTGCAGTGCGGGTATAGATTGGCAAAAGGATGCTCATGGAAGGTCAAAACACATAAGGAGGGGAGATCTCAACCGTGAGGCAAAGGGGTGGTTCGAGTTAGTGAGAAGGCCAATCCTCCCCACCTCCAACACATCCGAAGTAATCATTAAGAGGGCTGTCATGATACATTTTATCATGAAAGGTAGATCAATTGATGTGCCTACCATCATTGCCAAAAGCATCAAGGAAATAGCTGAGGACCCAGAGGAAAGCACAAGATTAGGCCACCCAAGCGTCATTCACCTCCTATGTGAAAAGGTCGGGGTTAAGTTTGAAGATGGTAACCCCAATTGGGTCCCTACAACAAAGCCTATAACTAGACTCAGAATGGATTTCATCCACAAAGAAGAGCCCAAAAGAAAAGAAAGGCACAAGCACAAGAAAGGGAACACATGCCCGAAGCTTTGGAGCAAGCACAAGCTCCATTCGACATGTCCCAAATCCAACAAGCAATTGCTGGGTTATCTAAACAATACGCTGAAGCTCAAGAGCAACAGAGGAGTTTTCAAGTGCAAATGTTGGACATACAAAGGCGATGCCAAGCTCAATTAATGGATCAACAAAGGGAGCTACAAATCCAATTGATGGAACGGCAAAATCAACATTACAACCAACTTGGTGAATCCATCAATATGGTAAGTCAGAAGTAAGCTCAAGAAGAAGAAACCATTAACAAATTGCTTCAAAAATAAGCTCACCAAGATGAATGTATGCAATTGATGGGTCAGCAGCAATATATACACCTCAAGGCATTTGATGAGTTTAGAGCATTTCAAGAAGGAAGGTATATAAACAGAGCTGAGTATGACATGAATACTCAAGCTAAGCTCAACTACTTAGTTGGGTATTTGCCCTTGCTGAACCCAGAAATCAAGAAATATGAAGAAGTTCAAAGCGAGTTAGCATCCCTAGAGACAAAAAGAGAAAAGCAAAACGATGAGAACTTGAAACGAACATCAGAAGATTGGAGGAAGTCAAGGATGAAAAGCCAAGAGTTAGGAGGCACGAGCGAACAAAAAGAAGGAAGGACAAAGAAGAAGCACAAATAAGTGGAGGCCACCAAAAAAGGCAAAGAATGAAAGGTTGTTAAAGCTCTTTATGTTTCTTTAAATAAGGACATGCATGTATGGAATAAGACATGCCCCAATGCTTGAGTTATTTAAGTATTTGCATCATATTGTGTTTTTTAGCTTGTTCTACTTGCTAGGTATTATACTTGAATCATTACACTTTATTTTGATTGTATGTTTGAATTCCCAAGTCTAAATAAAGAATAAAATGTTGTGAAAAGAAAGAGTAAAAGTCCAACCTTGGAAGATTTATAAGGTTCTAGTAGGTGGTGGTATGTGCTAGTTCATTAGTTGATTCATGAATAAGGCTAGAGGTTGGCATGACTCATTAGGTATGAACTTAAGTTACATTCTATGAGACTTGACAAATAAAAGAGGTCCTTGTATAAGAAAGAAAATGCAAGAGAAAGAAACAAAAAGAAATAATTAATACGAGAATTATTGTCGGTCTAGAATTTCTCTTGTAGAAATAAGAACTTCGTTGTAAGCATAGCTCCAAACCAACAAACAACTCTCACATCAAATTAAATTTTGGTTTTGTCACAAGTATAAACCCCAATAAGAATTAACCGAAGTATTTAGACTCTGGGTCGTCTCCCTAGGAATTGCAATGAAGTGGTCAATCATTGGCTATAAAGGGGCAAGGGGGTTTTGGTTTATAAGAGGAACAAGAGAAGGTAAAACAAGCAAGTGACTAAAGAAAGCAATTAATAAAGAGAGACATTCAAGGCAATGATTGAGATCATAGGCTTTCCATCCTAATCACTAATAACAATAATTAACAAGAATTTATCTTATTTCGTTATCTCCAAATTGGAAGAAGGTATCATATTATCTTCCATGAGAGAAAGTCAAACAAGACTAGTGGTGTACGAAATCACAATCACACTTTTGTAATTCTGCACAAATAACCAGCAAGTGCACTGGGTCGTCCAAGTAATACCTTACGTGAGTAAGGGTCGATCCCACGGAGATTGTCGACTTGAAGCAAGCTATGGTTATCTTGTAATTCTTAGTCAGGATATCAGTAATGATTCTTAGTTTTAATTGTAAAAAGTAAAAGAACATGAAATAAATACTTGTTATGCAGTAATGGAGAACAGGTTGAGGTTTTGGAGATGCTCTGTCTTCTGAATCTCTGTTTTCCTATTGTCTTCTTCTTCACGCACGCAAGGTTCCTTTCGTGGCAAGCTGTATGTTGTTGGATCACCGTTGTCAATGGCTACCATCCGTCCTCTCAGTGAAAATGGTCCAAATGCGCTGTCACCGCACGGCTAGTCATCTGTCGGTTCTCACTCATCTTAGAATAGGATCCATTGATCCTTTTGCGTCTGTCACTACGCCAAGCACTCGCGAGTTTGAAGCTCGTCAGAGTCATCCCTTCCCAGATCCTACTCGGAATACCACAGACAAAGTTTAGACTTTCCGGATCTCAGAAATGGCCGCCAATTGATTCTAGCTTATACCACGAAGTCTCCGATCGTTCGGAATGGAGGCTAAGAGATACACACTCAAGCTATTGCAGATAGAACGGAAGTGGTTGTCAGGCACGCGTTCATAGGTGAGAATGATGATGAGTGTCACGGATCATCAATTCGTCAGGTTGAAGTGCGAGTGAATATCTTAGAATAGAAACAAGTGTGATTGAATAGAAAAAAGTATTGATTGCATTAATTCATCGAGACACAGCAGAGCTCCTTACCCCCAACCATGGGGTTTAGAGACTCATGCCGTAGAAGATACATAATTCAGATGTAAAATATCATGAGGTACAAAATGAATCACTAAAAGTGGTTTTTATAATAAACTAGTGACCTAGGGTTACAGAAAATGAGTAAACTAGAATAGTTAGTGTAGAAATCCACTTCCGGGGCCCACTTGGTGTGTGCTTGGGTTGAGCATTGAAGCTTTCACATGTAGAGACCTTTGATGGAGTTAAACGCCAGCTTTTATGCCAGTTTGGGCGTTTAACTCCATCTTTTATGCCAGTTCTGGCGTTTTGACGCAAGAATTTTTATGATAACTTGAAATGCCGGTTTGGGCCATCAAATCTCGGGCAAAGTATAAACTATTATATATTGCTGGAAAGCCCAGGATGTCTACTTTCCAACGCAATTGAGAGCTCGCTAATTGGGCTTCTGTAGCTCCAGAAAATCCACTTCGAGTGCAGGGAGGTTAGAATCCAACAGCATCTGTAGTCCTTTTTCAGCCTCTGAATTAGATTTTTGCTCAGGTCCCTCAATTTCAGCCAGAAAATACCTGAAATCACAGAAAAACACACAAACTTATAGTAAAGTCCATAAATGTAATTTTTGAATAAAAACTAATAAAAACTAACTAAAATATACTAAAAACATACTAAAAACAATGCCAAAAAGCGTATAAATTATCCGCTCATCAACTAGCTAATCTCAATTCAAATGTCCTAATCAACTCACTAATTGGATTAGTAAGTGATTAGAGTCAATGGAAATGATATTAACTAACAATTCTAGATCACCAACATAGGTGGGTTTTCATGGCTCAAGATTGCCTAATTACTCTTTCCAAGCCAAGAATGCTCAAAATCTACTCTAAAGCCCAACCAAGCATTTTGTCAAGCACTTGATGGGTAGTAAAGGAAAGCATGGTAAATATGCAAGAATAATAAATCTAACAACTACCAATTGCAGGGAAAGTAAATCAACGATTTAATTCATCAAAGAAAGAAACATCAACATCAAATTGCATTAAATGTAAACCAAATTCAACATGAGTTCATCATCACAAAAGAGAGCAAAGAGGGAAATTAACACTAAAACTAAGAAAATCAAGATGTAGAATTGAGAAATTATAAAAGAAATAAGATGAGATCAAGTAATTAATTCAAGATCCAAGACAATCTAACCTAATCCTAACATAATTCTAGAGAGAAGAGGGAGCTTCTCTCTCTAGAAAACTAACTAAAGGCTCGTGTTGACTAACTAATTGCTTCCCCCTTTGCCCAAGCTTGAAATAGCATTAGAAATGAGTTGGATTGGGCCCAACATGCTCTACAAATCGCTGGCCACGAGTTGCTTTTAGTAAATCACGTGCACCAATCGGTGCGCACGTGTACAGTGCGTGTGCGCATCCCTAGACATCCAAAAATTATGGAAAATTTTATATCATTTTGAAGCTCCGGATGTTAGCTTTCCAACGCAACTAGAACCACCTCCTTTGGACCTCTGTAGCTCAAGTTATGGTCGATTGAGTGCGAAGAGGTCAGGCTTGACAACTTTGCGGTTCTTTCATTTCTTCATGAGTTCTCCCACTTTGCATGCTTTTCTCCTCACTTCTTCCATCCAATACTTGCCTTATGAACCTAAAATCACTCAACAAATATATCAAGGCATCGAATGGAACTAAGGTTAGTTAAAATCACCAATTTAAGGGCCTAAAAAGTATGTTTTCACAATTAAGCACAAATCAAGGGAGAATTGCAAAACCATGCTATTTCATTGAATAAATGTGAGAAAAGGTGATAAAATCTCCCAAAATAAGCACAAGATAAACCACAAAATTGGGGTTTATCAAATCTCCCTACACTTAAACTAAGCATGTCCTCATGCTAAAATCAAGAAAGAAGCAAAGGGGTATCAACATTTATTCAATGCAAATTAACTACATGCAACTTTCTATCTAAATGCAATCTATCTACATGATTGTATCTACTTGGTCAAAACAATCAATTTCCAAGAATACATATACAAGTACAAGGGCTAAAGCAATAGCAATCAAATCAACCCACAATTGAATGGAATCATTGAAAGATCTTACAAACTTGCAAGAAAAGATGATCATGTGTGGAGACATGTAATTGAGCGATCGAACCCTCACCGGATGTGTATCCGCTCTAGGCACTCAAGTGTATGGGGTTGATTCATTCAATTCTCCCCTAATCATGCTTTCCAAGATTTGTTTTTCATCAAACAATCAACAATTACTTTATGCATGCATACAAATATCATGAGGGCTTTCCCATCCTATTTCATTGAATAAATGTGAGAAAATGTGATAAAATCCCCCAAAATATGCACAAGATAAACCACAAAATTGGGATTTATCAATAATCAAAATGGCTAGGCACCAATGGCTTGAAGTTTTGGATATATACTTGTGATGCTCTGGTACAAAAATAAGTGATGAGTGGATAATTTATACCTTTTTTGGCATTGTTTTTAATTAGTTTTTAGTATGTTTTAGTTACTTTTTCTTATATTTTTATTAGTTTTATTCAAAAATCACATTTCTGGACTTTACTATGAGTTTGTGTATTTTTCTGTGATTTCAGGTATTTTCTGGCTGAAATTGAGGGACCTGAGCAAAAATCTGATTCAGATGCTGAAAAAGAACTGTAGATGCTGTTGGATTCTGACCTCCCTTCACTCGAAGTGGATTTTCTGGAGCTACAGAAGCTCAATTGGTGCGCTCTCAATTGCGTTGGAAAGTAGACATCCTAGGATTTCCAGCAATATATAATAGTTTATACTTTGCTCGAGATTTGATGGCCCAAACTGGCGTTCAAAGTCAGCCTAAAACATCTTAGCGTAAAACGCCCAAACTAGCACGAGAATTGGAGTTAAACGCCCAAACTGGCACCAAAGCTGGCGTTTAACTCTAGGAACAGCCTATGCACGAAAAATATTCAATTCTCAGCCCAAGCACATACCAAGTGGGCCCCGAAAGTGGATTCTGCACTATCTGCACTTAGTTACTTATTTTCTGTAAACCCTAATAACTAGTTTACTATTGTATTCGTATCCAGTCTTTTGACCATCTTTGGAACCTGTTGTACACGTTTGGAGGCTAGCCTCACGGCCATGCCTAGACCTTTTTTACTTATGTATTTTCTACGGTGGAGTTTCTACACCTCATAGATTAAGGTGCGCAGCTCTGCTGTTCTTCATGAATTCATGCAATTACTACTATTTTTCCTTCAATTCACGCCTACTTCTCCAAGATATACTCTCGTACTTAATTTAGTTAAGTCAGAATGAAGGGGTGACCCGTGACAATCACTCAATCTTTGTTACTCGCTTAGCCAAGATCGCGTGCCTGATAACCACAAAGCGGTCTACATGATGTTTAACGTAGTCATTGGACGACAGCTGGAGTATACTCTCTTGGATATCTAATACGCGGACCGAGTCTGTGAGATTAGTATCTTCGTGGTATAGGCTAGAATTATTGGCAGCCGTTCCTGGGATCCGGAAAGTCTAAACCTTGTCTGTGGTATTCCGAGTAGGATCCGGGAAGGGATGACTGTAAAGAGCTTCAAACCTGCGAATGTTGGGCGCATGTGACTGATGACAAGTCATCTTAGCCTATTTTAACTAGTCTTTTTCTTTTATTTTCATTAGAATTATGCACTTTCTTGAGCTACAAGCAAGCCAATTAGGTAGATTTTCATGTTTCCTTTGATTTAATCAACCATGTATGAATTCATGCTATTTCATGAGGTTTTATACTATAATTGCCACATATTATGAAAGAATGAATATCTCATGATTTTAAGCATAGCTTTGATGTGTTTGGTTGATTAATGATAGGTGAAGAAAGCTTGGAGAAAGGTTGAAGCAAGAAGGAATAGCTAGGAGTAAAGAGAAGATAATGGAATAAGTGAAATTGAACCAGGAAGCAAAAAGCTGGACCTAAAGTTAGCCTCAAACTTTTGCACAAACTTTTGGGGGAAAAGTTAGCCCCAACATTAGCCCCTAACTTTTGGGCTAACGTTGGAACTTGAAAATCACTCCCTGGGTACCAAAAGTTTGCGCCAACGTTAGCCCCTAACTTTGAGGCTAACGTTGGCATAAGAAAAACCTCCCTGGCCACCAAAAGTTTGAGCCAACGTTAGCCCCTAACTTTTGGGCTAACGTTGGCACATGAAAAATAAAAGGGAAGGAGCAAAAGTTTGCGCCAACGTTAGCCCCTAACTTTTGGGCTAACGTTGGCGCCATAAGTGCACCAAGGAAGGCCAACGTTGGTGCAAAAGTTAGACCCCTAATTTTTGCACCAATGTGAGTATCAGCAAGATATGGGGGCTGATATGAAAAGTTGGACCAAAAGTTAGACCCTAACTTTTGCTCCAACTTTTGGTCCAACTTTTGCAAAACTCCAACCCGGTTCATTTGGTTCACTTTGGTTCTTCTCCAAACTCCAAGAGCAATCAACCAAGGCCTCTTTCAACCCAATTCCACCAAGAGCAAAGGCCCAACTCAAGGCTTGAAGATCATTTGAAGAAAGTGTATAAATAGGATAGAATTCAAGTTCTTCGAGGAGCTTTCCTTTGGAATTTTCATAATAGTTTTCGGAGAGCTTTGGATATTGAGTGATCTTTAATTTCTTAGTCTTGGGGAAGGAGAATTCACTTCTCTTCCTCTTAGTTTTATTGCTTTCAATTTCAATTACAATTGTCTTGGATCTTGGGTTGAAGAATTGAAGAAATTCTGTTTCAATCTCATCCTTGGATCTCTCTGTTTATTTACTGCTTAATTGAATTTCAGTTTCGGTTACTTGCTTCTCATCTACTTTCCTTGCAATTTACAATTCCCTTGTAATTGTTCTTGTTGGATCTAGGAAGGCATTGAGATCTAGACTTGGTTTTCTAGTCTCTAGGTCCTGAGATCTGAATTCCCAATTTACATCTTGTTTCTTGCTTTTAATGTTCATTTACTTTACTGCTTCAAGATCCGATTCAACCCAAACCTTCTTTTACTCTTTTGTTTG